>NW_004949227.1:414174-510507 GCF_000317375.1 Microtus ochrogaster | reverse complement strand
CCAGCACCACCACCAACACCAACACCACCACTAACACCAACACCATCAACACCACCACCAGCTCCCTCCCTCCCCCACCCCTTCCTCCCTCCCTTCGTGCTTAGAGCTGCGGCTGGAGTTGAGCGAGCGCACAGCGTCGCCGCCTCTGGTGCGGAGCGTGGGGAGCACTTGGCCACAGCCCTCCCCTGCTGCGGAGGGTCCTGCTCCGCACTGCTGGTCAGGCCGCCGCGTGCCCGGGCCCTTCCGTCCTTGGAGCGGATTGTTGCCCGCCAGGCGCCCTCCCGCAGCAACAGCGACAGCCAGAGCAGAGGCCGCAGTGGCGGCTGTGTCCATGCCGGGGTAAGTGGTGCCCGGGGCGCACAGGCGGGCGCGGAAGGGGTGGGCGCGCTAGCAGGCGGGGGCGAGAGAGCGGCCCAGCAGGTGGCGCGGCGGCAGGTGGGGGGTACGCAGGATCCTGCCCCAAGGCACCTGATCCCTAAGGGCCTTGCCTGCCTGTCCTTGCGGCAGTATGGGTGCGCGTCACCCTGGGGCCTCAGAGCTGGCGGGCAGCGCCCCGCACCCGCACCCTGCACCTAGCATCCCGCGCGCACGCGCATTTGTGTCTAGGGAACAAGGCCGCTGGGGGCTGCGGGCTGTGGGCTGGGGTTCCAGGCAGGCATAGCCAGGGGCGCCAGGCCTGGGCCAAGAGTCTAGCCCCTGCGCACACACCTTCCCAGGGCTTCGAGGCAACCCCTCCCCCTGCCTCGCCGCACTGTATCATCCTCCCCCTCACATGTTCCTACACTGTCCTCTGCACGCCCACATAGCTGCCCAGCCGACCCTGCCACTGGCATGGACAGTGCCACCGGCAAGTGGCGGAGGCACATTGAACAAGTCTCTTATCTCTGCCAACAGCTGCCTTCCTCTCCTCACCTGTGTGACCTTGGCCAGAGGGTTTCTGTGATGGGGAACCTCATTGTTCTTGGGGTTGAAGGCTCCAGCTCTGCTATTCCAGGATGTGGAGCCACTGGCATCATCTCTGGAGCCCAGGAAGACATGCTCCTCTTTCTATGACCTGGTCTCCCTCTCCTGTGAGCCACTATGGGGCTTAGTGACTCAGCCAACAGGGAGAGGCAGAAGGCAGGGTCCGGGGTCAGGGTCTTGGTGCCTCACCTGGGCAGGACAGGCAGGCAGGAGCTCCCTGTTGGAGCTCTGGGCAAGGGCTCAGGGAAGAAAGGTATGTGAGTATGCAAGCACACATCCTTCACTCTCCTGCTGCAAGGTAGGCAGGGCCAGGATCTCCCCCTTCCCACTGAATGTTTGCCACTCCAAGACCAGACCCTGAAGGAGGCTACTACTTCTTTCACAGATGGGGCCTTGAGTTTCTGGCCTAAAGTGGGCTGCTACATAATCAAGTCTCCATCCCAGTCTCCCCTAGCTCTCTACAAGGGTTTTGGCTGCATCCTGCAGATACCACCTGCACAGACACCCCCATCCATAGTTCTGGGATCTGAATCTCTACCCTTGCCCCTTCTATTATGTGACCATTTAAAGTAAAGGTTTGATTCTTAATCTACATGGGCTTCCCAGGTGCCTGACACAGGCTTGACAGAGTGGGCACTTGGTTTTTGTGTGGCACATTCATGACCTTGATTCTGCTAGATCTACAGGCTCACTAATAAGATGAAAAGCTTTGATCTCTGTCCCCAATTCACAGACAAGATCGTTGAGGCTTCAGGAGGGGAGAGACTTATCAGTACACTGAGGGCATAGATGAAGGTCTCTTTGTTTTGTTTGAGCAGATAGCTGGGGATGCTTCTGTATATCTATGGGTTGTATGTATAAATAATGCCATATCACCACCTTCCTGAGCTCCTCCTGCATCCACACATGGTTCTATGCAGGCTCCTGGACCCCCCTGGTGGAGCCTTCCATCAACCGTATTTATGAACTGAAGTATTTACACCCACCACCACCACCTTCCCTTGACAAGGAAACTAAGATTCCCTGGTTTGGAGAGGGGACATTGGAGGAGTGGTCTGTGAGGCTGTCAAGTTCCGTTGGGGCCCAGATTAGGCCTAGCAGAGGAGCCAAGGGTGAAGCTGACCCCTCAACTCTGCACCAGGACAGCCAGTTGGTCATCGGAAGGAACTGGGCACTTGTGGTCCTGGGGCATTGATTGCCTGTCACTAGCTTTGAGGCAGGAGAAGGCCAAGGGCACAGGCAGTCTTGATCAGCTCCACCTGGTCCAATCCCAGCTCTGCCAGGTGGTTTGAGTGGAAGGCAGCCATGCTCTAGCACAGAGGAGGTGAGGATGGCAGATGGGAGCAGGGCGGGCGTGGGAGGGGGTTCTGCACAGAGCCAGAAGGAGAGCCAGTCCTTGGGGAAGGGAGCCCCTGAAGCTGGGAGTATGTTTGGAAGAACGCCAGCCTCAACAGAGGGAATGCTACTATGAACCCCTGGGGGCAATCAGGGGCACCAGCAGCCTGTGGCAGACACCTATCTTGGTCTCTGATGACAGGGGCTCCAGGGTATAGTGCCTGCTCTACGCCTGATGGTTTCTGTGACCTTGGCTGAGTCTCTTTCCTTATCTAAATCTGAGGAACAGGGTGCACCTTGCAGGGCCTGCACTGACATTTCAAGATTCCTAGCTGGAGATGCTAGGTTGAATCATTCAAGGGAGAAGAGAATGGAAAGTTAGCCAGCAAGTGAACAAGTGAGCAAGAGAGAGAGGCCAGTCTGTGGATCACTGCACAATAGTCCAATCTGACCCAACCAGTCAGAAAGGCATCCAAAGTGGGCTGCAATGAGCTACCAAAGCCCCTCCACATATGGTTGCTATGAGATGAGCCTAGCTGGACTCTTAGAGTTAACGTAATCAGGTCCAACTTCTTCCAGCCATTTACCTTGATCTCCCACCACCTCTCAGAGCAAGTTGATGTACTGTATACCCTTCTGATTTTAAACTGGTGGAGCCTGTGATTCAGAAGTGATGGCTGTCTCCATCCCAGGTTACGAGCACATCAAATGGCAACGAGAACACTAACAATGGTAGTCACCTTGTGCCAGATCCTGTTCTGAGTGTTCCACAGACATCCTTTGTCCTGCCCTTCGCTGAAATAATAACTGAATAAAGCAAGTGCTGTCCTTATCTGCAGTTGACACATTAACAGACTGAGGCCCAGAGAAGTTAAATAATTTCCTCAAGGTCACACAGCCAGAGGATGGCAAAAACACCTGTTGTGATATCTCCAGAAGTTTCTTCCATTGTCTCTAGAAATGTGTTGAACTTTACTAAAGGGAACACTGAGTGTTTGAGCGGACTGTCTGGGGAACACTTCTGAGGTAGAATACAGACTCTTAGAAACATTCTACAGCTCAGGAGCTGAGATATTGGTGTCCCCACCCATGTGCCCAGTGAGAGAAAAGGATAAAATTTCTACCCATCCAAAGCACATGGAGAATGATTCACTTTCAATAAATTATCTATGTCATGCCTTCAGGGACACCCCCTAAAAAAGAGCAGATAATGAATGGAGACCTGGACTGTGGCACCAAAGTTCCCTCAAGACCCTCCAGGGCCATCTCTGACTTCAGAGTGAGCCTGGCTATGAGAAATCAAGACCTGCAATGAACACATGGTTCCTCCTTGTCCCCTATCCATTTCCCAGCTCCTCACTGTAGCCTTACTCTCTGCTCTGGCTGGGCCAGTGTAAGCCAGGCCAATGGTGCCCAGCTGGGTAGCCCTCCCCTGCCGGGGTACCTTCTGTTGGGTGGGCAGTGCTGGTTCTCAGATGTAGAGGAATTTGGGCATCTGAGACCGTGCCAAGGTTGGAAAGGGAACAAGTCCAACGTCACATGGCTGAGGAGATGACAAAACTGAACTAGATACATGGTTCAGGCAGATTCCCAGGACTAGCAACTAGACTCTCTTGGAGCCCCAAAGCTTTTCGGAGACTTGTGCCCAAACCAAAGATATGTAAATGGGCATTACTGTCATTTACCTCAAACTTTTCTTCTCTTTAAATATTTATTTCTTTTATTTTATGTGTGTATGTGTGTGTGCTTGAGTGTATATGTGTACCATGTAAGTGCATACCACATGTAAGGAGCCTGTGGAGATGCGAAGGGGGCATCAGACCCTCCAGAACTAGAATTACAAGCAGTTGAGAAACCATCATGTAGGTTCTGGGAACCAAACCAGGTACTCTGAAAGAGCAGGAAGTACTCTTAAGCCATCTCTCCAGCCTGAAGTGTGCCTTTTTCAAAGGGATCTCAAATTCACTGTTCTTGGTTCTCCCAGGAAATGGGCAGCCATTCCTTCAAATGAGTTCTTTCATGAACCACAGTCTTGAGACACTTTCTAAAGCGACATTATCTGATATGCCATTTATTATCCACAAGTAAGAATTTAATTTAATTAAAGCGAAATTACAAGTCCTCATCTTCGGTTGCACTGAATGTGTTACAAGTGTTTAGTAGCCATGCATGGCTGCTGGCTTCCCTATCGGATGAGGAGGTATAAATAAATGTTCCCATTGTTGTCCAAAGGTACCACCTCAGCTTGGATGCAGACCTAAGTCCTTACATGGCTCCTAAAGCTACTTGTACTACACTTCCCTGTGGCATTCAAGCTACTAGTCCAACTATGGCTCCAGATTTCCCAGAAAACCTGCCCGAAATGAAGTCCCCAGTGAGTTCTGGGCACTCATAAACATTTGAGGGAGTGTTCTTTGATTAGCTAGACTCTGATCGGAGGGTTTAACAACTGAGGATACAAGGTGCCAGGATGAATGTATTCTATTGTTGAGATGTGCCCAGCCATGCCAGGGGCCACATGTTATTGGTGTGATGGCCCTTGGGGACTATGTTCCATAGTCATTCAACCGTATTTCTAGTGACCCTTGTGCCCTGTGTCTGCTTTTGTGAGAGCGGGGAGGAAAGCACAAGCGAATGAGCTTCACTGTGTTCATCAAAGATGCTGCTGCTACCAAAGCGCCCAGCTGGCTGGATCCAGCAGCTTCAGTGGAGGCTGTGAGGCTTTGAGGCCAGGTTGCATCTGTCACAGCACAGTCCCCAACTTTACCCCTGCCCTGCCCATCCTGCCTAAGCAACTCAGACTTAGATAGACAGCCTGAGCTCCAACTTCTCAGGAGCCACGCGGGGCTGGTGCTTGCTAGACTGGTCACAGGAACTAGAGACAATCTAGTCATTCCAGCATGCTCAACAAGGTCAACTCAAAGTCCCTACACAGACCCTGAAGCACTCTCTTCTGACTCCTTGAAAGGGAGTAATGGAGATAGATGTGGACATTACAGGTCAGCTCATCCATTCCTTGAAGAATCCATTTCGGCCAGAGCAATACTTCCTGAGGACCATTTCAGGGACCTGGACACTTAAGAGCATAAAGCCCACTTATCTGGGAGGTGGGGGATAATTGTGCCAGGCATCCTGATGACTCCAGGGGTCCTCGCACACCCAACTTGGAGCCAGCCCCGAATCCTAACACTACAAAATCCTGATGGTGCTAATTAGTCCCCACAGTGTGCCCAGGGTACTCCCAGCATTTGGTAGCTGAAAACAGAAGTCAGGACTGGGAGGCCACAATTTAGAGGCCTGGGAAGCTCTGTATAGATGGGTAAGATATTGTCTGGGGTTTAAAAAATAACATTTGTGTTCCTCCTATTTTTAAATAATGAATGTTTTACAGACATACTCTTTTTTGACTATTAAAAAATAAAACACAAAAAACCTAAGATGTAGGAAGCTCCTCTCCACCTCATTCTACCACCAAAGTACAAGCCAGTTTTCCATTCTATTGGACTTCCTTCTGCTCTCTTCTCTTTGCATGAACTATGTATTTTCACATTACTGTAGTTAAACCATGAGCTCAATTGTGTGATCTATTTTTTACTTTAATAAGCATTTTCTTTATTAATATAATCCCCCCAAATGAGCTTTTTTTCAAAATGGACATAGTTTACTTTGTTAAAGTACTCACCACAAAAAAGTCAACTTGAACTGTGACATAAACACTGCAAATGATCATTCGCTCATCTGACAGTTATTATCAGGCACGCTGATGTATCAGGGCAGTCCTCAGTAATTACAATTTTAAATGGCAAAATAGTATTCTCAAGACATTGTAATTCTCTTAATTATTTGGCTATTTTTGGAAATCTAGGCAGCCAGATTTGTCTCACTCTTTTGCATGAGGCTCTCTGAGCATCTTGGGAGAGAACACTCATGCTGTCCTGAGGAGAGGACCCAGACAACAGTATAGCCTGCCAAGTGGCTCTCCAAAAGGGCTTCTAAATGTGCCAGAAGGGCTCACTCACTGCGGCCTTGCCAGCTTTAGGTATTCCAGTCAAACAAGCTGCCGTAGGTATCTAGGTCAGAAAACATCTTCTTTGCTTTGTCTTCAGTTAATTACCATTGAGGGGGAACATTTCTACATGTTTCTAAACTATTTTTTTTTAGTAAAATACCTGGTCTTAACTTTATTTACTGAGTTTTTCAATGTTTTTCCTGTGTGTTTGAATCAAGGAAATTAATTTATACAAGGGAAATAATGGTATGAAGTATTTGCTGCAAAACCTTTTAACCTCTTGATTCTTTACCTTTTGATTTTTTTCAACCCATAAGATAAACACTTTTGTGATATCTTACTTGGATTCTAGGCTTACAGAATCTCTTCTTTTTAATTAACATTTTTTTATTTTATGTGTATGTGTTTTGTTTACATATGTGTCTGTGCTTATGCCAAAGGAAGCCAGAGATGGTGTCAAATCTCCTAGAACTGGAGTTCCAGATGGCTGCGAGCCTCTAAGTGAGTGCTGGGAACTGAACTTAGGTCCTCTGTAAGAGCAGCAAAGAGCAGCCAGGACTTTTAATCACTAAGCCACCTCTCCAACGCCATTACATGATCTCTTTACAAAATTCTAAGAACTATCAATTCTGGGTTTGTTCTCTCCCTCCTCTTTTGTAGTTATGCTTCTTAAGATGTTTAATTTTTTCCTTTCTTTCTATACTGGGGATTGATGCCAGGGCCTTGGGCATGCTCCCACTGAGCTGCACCCACATTCTTCCTTAATTCTTTTTAAATTTAGTTTTAATTTATTAGCCAGACTGGCTTTGAAGTTCCAGTCCTTTTGGCCTCAGCCTTTCCAATAGCTGGAATTATAAGTATGGGATCACATATAAGTATGTACTTATATGTGATCCCACAGCTGGTAAAATATTTAAGTCTCTAATCCAGGGGTCAGTATCTTCTTTGGTAAAGTGTCAGATGGTAAATATTTTACACTTTGCAGAATACATGGTCTCTATCCCAGCTACCATGCTCTTTATGAAAGCATAAACATAGACACAGACCATATAAAAATGAATGGATATGACAATGTGCTAATAAAACTTTATTCACAAGCACAATTTTGCTGGATTTGGTCCTTGAGCTGTAGTTACTGAACCTTGTTTAATCCAAAAGAGATTCCTTTTCAGGACTATGAAGAAAGCAATGTGTCTCCTCAGTCAGGCTGCTAGCCACAGGTCCCCATTTTCTTTATCAAGGCACTTGTTCCCTGGAGAATTTATATGGGATCTTTCATCTTCCTCTCAAAATCCCTCCCCCCATTGACATGCCTGCTGGTGTCAGTGGAGTTCCTGAACTGCAAAATCACAAGCAGAGCTTCCTGACTAAACAGGGAGCAAGGAGGGAATCCAGGAAAAGGAGAGATGGAGAAGGCTCTGGGGCCATTCCATTCCCATTGAATTCCCACTGGCCTCTTGGTTTCCCTGAATAAAGAGTATTTGAGAGTGAGCCATCCCATTTTTCCTTTTTGAACTCACTTTGGAACTTTGTTAGTCCCTGAACTATCCCAGAACTCAAAATTACTTGTGCTCTGGTATTATTTTGACATAAACCAGACCTAGGTTATACGTTGAGTGTAGTTCGATACTACTGAACTAAAGTTTACATGGATGGATGGCCAGGGCCATGATGGTGGTGGCATGGGACATAACAGAGAAAGGAAGTGTCTGTTGCTCCAAAATAGGCCAGCCCTGCTGAAACCATTTGGTGTTTTCAGAGCGCAGTTCTGTTTCCATGGCAGAGTAAGGGTTCTGTGTCATATCTCAGGCCTCAAACTGACTGCCTATGTCTATGGACTTCAGCTGCATTTCTCCCAGAAGAATGTGGGATCAGACACACTACATCTTGGCTTGGAGCCATAGGTCTGGAAGGGATGACTGCGGCCCAGGAATAGCTGGTCCAGGGTCCTCAATTCCTGGGGACTTCCAGGAGGGAGACTGTCACTAGGAATGGTAGCCTAGTGCAGAAAACAAGGAAAGGGGCACACAGACAGAACAGGTCTGTCCTCAGCACTTCTCCCACACGATCTAGTCTCCCTTGTGGCCCATGACTCATTGGCCTCCAGCTCAATGAATACTGGCTGGACATGAGTTTGGAAAAGGCCCTACCTATCCTGGGGGGGGGGGGAGCAGAGCAAGAATAGCCATCACATTCTAGTCTTTGGTCTAGGGAGGAGAGAGGGCTCGCCTGGAGTGACTGCTTAGGATCCTTGGACTGATGGTCCCTGGGGAGGTCTATTGGGATGTCTGGACATGTGAGTCCAGGCATGGTCAGAACTCTTGGGCCCCTGTGTTTCCTGCTACCCTTCCAAAGAGGAAGCAGAACCATAGCATCATTGTAGTCACCTTAGGGGACAAGTGGAAGAAACTCTGTGTCTACCTCCCAGAGAGAAGAAGCCTTTTGCAGCCTCACTATCTATCACTGCTTCAAGCTCTCAGCGTCATAGAGCATCTACCCATGAGCATCTACAGGGAAACTTAGAGGAGGGCCTGGCTTGGGCCCCTGATGGCCTCCGTGACCTGCTGAGGAGTGCACTTGGATTCCTGACTTAGCGCTCATGTGCCCTAATATAAAGGGACCTCTTCAGGACCTATTCCCTCCCAGGCCACCCCACAGACACTGCATGACTTTGGCCGTGCAAAGCTCAGTGTATGTGATCCTGGTGGCAGCCAGGCCCTGGGTGACCTTCAGGTCCTGCTGTCACAGCCAGTTGGGATTGTTAAGGATGTTGGAGGTGTGCCTAGCAGCCTTTTAGGTGACCGTCCCCCAGCTGCAGTTTCTGAGGTATACTTTCTCAGGACCACCATGGGTCATTGGCCTTTTCTTCCTTTGTTACTGTATTTGCCAATAGGCAGCAGTTGGGACAACTCAGCTGAGGCTGAGTCAGAGAGGTGGCAGCGACTGTTGCTTCCCATCTCTAGTGTTTTCTATCCCCAGTATCCTTGACCTCTTCTCTCTAAGAATAGCATGGTCACAGATGTTTCAAAAGAAAGAAAGGTAGTTTGGAGACCCCTGTGGCCTCAGAATTCCACGCAGTGACAAGCCCATTTCTTTACAACTCCTTTTCCACATGGGCTTGGTCCTCTGGCTGAGTAACAAAAGGGTCCCAAAGAGACTACTTTATGAGCATTTGGGACCCCTAACCTCCAGCTCCTGACCTTGATCCCAGTGATTTCCTCCTACCCTTGCCTCTGCCTGTTGGCCCAAGGACTTTAACCTGCTTCCAGAAACAACCCTCCTGACACACACATGAGGCTTGTGTCCCCAAGAGGGCGCATGCATGTCCTGGGAGTCTTCTTATCTAGTCCCTGCTTGTCCTGGCCTGTAGCCCCAATGGCTTCCGGCTGTCTATAATTTCCTTAATTACCTGTTTAGGCCTTGGTTATTTCCGGTTGTTAGGCTGACTCTGGGACTGGACTGGAACCACAGTAGCCAGCAGAGCTGGGAGACTTGGATGTCCCTCCTTCCAGCAGGGGGTTTTCTGGATATGATGGGCTGGAGGATTAGAACCTGCTGCCTCCTCAGCAGGAGGCTTTCACAGAGGTTAAGCCATGGTGACTTCGGGTCTCCTTGCCCCTCTAGAGAGCACAGGCTTGCCCAGCTGTCTGTACTTCAGGGCAGGAGGAAAGTGGGGGCCTGCGTGTGGCAGACACGTGCGGGGGCGGGGCGCGGGCCTGGCTTGGCTCCTGCTGCAATGCAGCTCTCTGCCCGCACAGCTCGCTGTAATTGGATAATTAGTGTCATTATGCTTCCTGCCCATAGGCTTCTCCAGCTCCTGCTCTCTCTCTCTCCTTTTTCTGCTTCTGCCTTCTCTGACAGAAAACAAATGACTGTCCCCTTTCTCCATGTAGAGTCATGACCCCAGTAACTATACTGCATGGCTCCAGCCAGAAGGGAGTTTCTAACTTTCCTTTGTACTCAGGGCCATGCAGCACTGTAAGAACCACTTGTGTGAGCATGTTGACTCATCCCACAAAAAATATTCTAGGGACCCCAGAGCATGTGGGATCCAAGCAGACCTAGGGATGGCCTCTGGCTTCAGCAGTGGAGCCTGGTCCTGACCTTTGAACTCTGGAATCTGGCTGATGTCAGCTTCTGGATAGGCAGTGATGGAAGGTTTGGGAAATACATGTGAAGAAAAACTAACAGACTGAACAAAGAGCTTTGCCTTGCTTTATTTTCCCTGGGCTAATGGTCAGGAGGAAGCCTCCAGAGCAATGGATCAAGCCCCCTGAAGGGTATGCACTGGGGGCATACCAAACTCAGCAAGGAAAAATGAAGTCCTATTTTCAACTAGGCTGTGTGACTGCAGCCAGTGCTTGAGCTTCACAAGGACACTGCCTATCCAGCCACTTTATTAACTCTTTGAATTGGTTCTAATCAGGTGTCCATTGCTTTCTTGGATGTTCTGAGCAGTCACTCAGCAGAAGAGCGATACAGAATCCTCTGAAGACAAATTACTCAAGTTTACATCAGCCTCCACTCCTTGTTGGCAATATGACCCCAAGTAAGCACCTCAATCTCTATTCCTTAGATGCCTCTACACCACAATAGGCATCCCCATCTCTTAACATAGAGCCTCATTGTGCAGGGCAATCATAATCATTTCCACAATGTCTTGGCTTGCATGTAACAGGACTGACCTTTTGTCTCTCTGCTTTGACTAGAACATCTAGGACAGTGTCAAATAGCACAGGTAAGAGGGAGTCAGACTGCAGATGCTCACGTGCTACACAGGGATCCCATGAAAGTGGAAAGCTTGGAAAGGCTCCTAATTCCCCACATCTAGGCCTGAATTGGGCACATAATGAAGGTGGGGGCTCTAGTTCTTCCCTCTGCATTTCCAATATCTTCAGGTTATGGGGTTACCCTCTTTAGTAAAGATCAGGAATAATAGCAGCTGTGTGAGCAAAGAAGTCCATTCCTGACTGCACACTTGTGTCCGCTGTGATGGCTTCTTAGTCTATAAGAATGTGGGCTCCTATATGATACACATAGATCCATGTGCAAGATGACACAAGATAAATGTTACCGTCTGATCCTCACATCAGCATTTTAGCTAACAGGCAGAAGAGGAGCAGGGGAGAGTATGTCCCTTCTCTTTTACACCTTAACTTGAACTTTGAAGTTGTCCCTGTCACTTCTGTTTACATCCAATTAGCCAAAGTGTCGTTACATGGTCATATGTAGCTGAAAGGGAGTCAAAAATACAGCCACTGAATTGGACATCAAGACATATAGCTAGCAAAATATTATACAATCTCTTTCAGAACATTCTGGGGGTTCGTTAGCACTTCCCAAAGCTGTTTTGGCATGAGGAGTTGAACTTAGGGCTCATGTTGGCTAAGTAAGAGCTCTACTATGGAGCTGTGTCCCCAGATGTCTTAGTTAGGGTTTCGATTGCTGTGAAGAGACACCATGACCACAGAAACTCTTAGAAAAGAAAACATTTAATTGGGGTGGCTTACAGTTTCAGATATTTAGTCCATTATCATCATGGTGGGGAGCATGGCAGTGTACAGGCTGGTGTGGTGCTGGAGAAGGAGCTCAGAGTTCTACTCTTGAGACAAAGGCAACATGAAGTGAACTGAGACACTGGGTGTGGATTGAGCATTTATGAGACCTCAAAGCCCATCTGCACAGTGACATACTTCCCCCAAAAGGCCACACCTACTCCAACAACACCACACCTCCTAATAGTGCCACTCCCTTTGGAATCCATTTTCAAACCACCACACCAGTCCTTCTTTTATTATTTTTGTTTTGAGACAAAGTCCCATTAAGTTACCCAGACTGACCTTGAATTTATTCTAAAGCCCAGTCAGACCTTGAACTTTCAGTCCTCCCATTTCAGTCCACTAAGTACCTGGAATTACAGGACTTGACCAACAGAATCTGCTTCCAAAGTCCTATTTTGTATAAAGAATTCACCCATCTTGAGGCCAGATTGTTTTCCCCCAAGTGATTAGACCGTCCCTTCTGAGGATGGGCTGGGCTTGATGCTCTCAAGGTAGCTCTGCCAGTAGCTCCAAGAATGGGACTACATGCCTGCTCCAACTGTTTCCAAGCAGGAGAGAAATTTGCACCATGACAGTGAAAGACCACTTGTTTAGAATGCTTGGACTAGTGGGTCTGCCCCTAGCACCACAAGACAGAAACAAAAGTGGTCCAAGTAGGTGGGCAATAATGGTAGTGGCAGGCAGCAAGTTGCAGGGATGAGGACATAGAAGCTATAAGATATGAGCAGGGCACATGAGGAAGGGTGTTGTAGGAGCTGCGGGCTGTGTTCCTGCCGCCCCAGCTCCTGGTCGCCTGGCTAGCTTATGCCCCGAAATAACAACACACAAATTGTATTCATTTAAACACTGCTTGGCCCACTAGCTCTAGCCTCTCACAGGCTAATTCTCATATTTTGCCTAACCCATTTCTATTAATGTGTGTAGCACCCCAAGGTGCGCTTACCGGGAAGATTCTAGCCTACGTCCATCCTGGGTCGGAGTTTCATCGCGTCTGCTTGGGAGAGGGGAGCATGGCCTCTGAGCTCACTTCCTCTTCCTCCCAACATTCTGTTCTGTTTACTCCGCCTATCTAAATTCTGCCCTATGAGGCCAAGCAGTTTCTTTATTACTTAACCAATGAAATCAACAGATTGATATATGACACTCCCACATCAGAAGGGGCTCTTTAGGTTGACATTTTCCTGAGAGGAGTCTCCATACAAGCTTATTTCCACGTGAGTAGAATGGACCACTGATTTGACCTGCCTAGGAGGTGAGACAGTATGACTTAGGATACCATAGGAAACCACTCAGGCCACCTTGGACACAAACGAGAAACGTGATTGGTTGGACTTATTTCCTTTTGGCATTATGGAACACACACACACACACACACACACACACACACACACACACACCATGAAACATCACATCACCATTAGAGCCAAAAGACTTGAAATATGCCCCACATCCTCACTACTGGACTACCATCAGCACCTTCAATCTCCAGATCTTGCTCATTATCTCGAGCTTCAGCTCAGCCCCACTAAACACCAGCTCCTCATCCTCCTCCCCAGTCCTCAGCACCCATCATCCTATTGACTACTGCCTGTCTTTGTAAGGCTAGTGACTCTCAGGACCTCCCAGAAATGAAGCCAGACAGTCTCTGTCCTTTTACATCAACCACATTAGCATGGCATGCGTGGGAATTCCCTGCCTTTTAAAGGTTGACTGATGTTCCATTATATGCAAATGGAGGGACACACAGTCTGTTCAGTCATCCATCTATGGACATTGGGCTGCTTCCACCTTTTGGCTATAATGAGTAATGTTTTTGTAAACATGGCTATACAAGTCTCCATGAGTCCCTGCTTTCTACTCTTAAGAGATAAGCTGCTGTAATATAATGGTGAATTTTTTCAGAAACTGCCATGGTGTATTGCATTGTGGTTGTCATATCTATCATTCTGTCCTGAGGCCTCTTTTCACTGGAGAGCTTGGGGCCCTCCCAGAACCTCTGAAAGCAGACAAATATGTAGTCACAAACTTGGCTGGTCATGGGATACTCTTGAGGGGTGTTAGATTGGGTGGAGGTCCCAAATCCCCCTTTTGGATGGAGTAAGCAGTTCTCCAGGCAGGGAGGTCCATTCACTGCTTGCCTGGGCTGCCCTTAGTGATACTAAAGTGACTGGCCATCAGTTTGATACTGACCTACCCACAAGCAAGGGTAAAATTAAGCAATGTCTGGATCCCTACCAACCCCATGATTCTGAATGTGGGCTTTTCTGGGATCCATACACCTTAGCTGGATCCTCAACAGGGACTTCCACTTTTCCTGTGTACATTGGTCTTTCTGCAGAATGAACAGGGTCTCTATGACTATGCTGACAGTCACCAGTCATCCTCCAGGTGGCCTTGAAAGACTTGCCTGCAAAGGCAGGACTTGAGGCAGGTGGATGAGTGAGCAGGGAGGGAGTACCATGGTGACAGTTGACCCTCTTCTGTTATTATTGTTTTTGCCCAAAGCTGTTCTGGGCTTAGAGCTATTCTGCAGCGGTGGCAGCAATAGCAGAGTATGTACAGATTGTACCAGGAATGGGGGGAGGACGAAATGGAGTAGGGGGTGTGGCTGTCCCTTTAAATCTGTTTTCTCGGTTTTATTTCCTTCTCTTTTCCCATCCTCCTCTCTCTACAAGCAAAAGTGGTGGGACTGTGAGGACTCAGGAGCTGCAGTGACAGTGTCTCTGAAATATTAATGAGATTGTTCTTTGCCTGGCTTCTTCCCTCCCCCTCTCTGGCTGTATGCATGCCTTGTCCTTGGGTGGTCACCAAGGTGCATCAAGGAGAGGGGCGGAGCAGAAGTGGCCAAGAAGACAAGAGCCCTGTGTTGAGAGGGAAGTTGTGGAAAATCAAGGGTTAAAGCACCACCCCAGGGCCCCAAGCCAAGCCTATATCTGCCCCATCATGTTAGAGTGGACAGCCAGCTGCCCTGCAAGATTCTCTCCTCCCAGACCTTCTCCCCACCTGCTCCCTAGCTGGGCCCCAGGCCCCACCCAGTGTGCAAGTGTGGCTGGGATGTCTGACAAAAGGCAGGGGTTAGGCCTCTGTTCCTGCTTCTGGATCTGTTCTCTCCACCACATGGGCAGGCTGGTGTCTTCCAGGTACCTGGAGATAGAGACAGACCAGGGCCTATTATTTCAAGGAAGCCCGAGTGAGTCACACTGCTGAGTCCTAACCTGGTGAGTCCATAGGGAGATACTAGTGGGTGGTGAGGGGGCCCAAGGTAGAAGCACATGCCACATCAGCCCAGGCTTCTGCCTGCTGCCCGTCCAGGATGGACTGTTGCCTTAGGTCTTGGACCTGGCTCTAGCACCAGGACATTGGCAAACAAGTCCAGGAGCCATACACTTGGATTTGTGCAAGGGGACTGTTCTTATCTCTCAGGGCCAAGAAAGTAGGAAACAACTTGGGACTGGGACTTTTTGGCGTAAAACTAGTGCTGGTATCCAGCTGCATCTACCCCAGGAACAATGGCAGCACTTGGTGGCCAGATAGCCCACCCACTAGTATGGGTCCTGTGTCCCCACAGACTTGGCTGGTGCTAAGTGAGGGCAACCTTTGACTGTTTCTAACTTGACAGTGTAATGGATTTTGATGCATTTTTTTTTTTTTTTAGTTCTGACACGGGAAATGGCAGTGGGCTTTGCTCTCTTCTCCTAGACCTTCTGAACATGAGTCAAAGCAGCTCCACAGAGCAAGTCAACCCAAAGGGGTCCCTCTGAGCCTGCTAGGGAAGCTGCTCAGGGCAGTAACAAGGTGTCCTAACGTGGGCAGCTGAGACTCACCTCCGGCCATCAAGCAAGCGTTTGATACCTGAGGTCTCTGATTCCACCTGAGCCCTAATTCCCCCTGTGTTAAACGGGTATTGTGCACAGTGGGTTGCAGCAAGCCTTGGTGGATAGTGTAGGTACTGTTACTGCATGGACATTGGCAACTCAAAGGTCAGTGCTAAGAGTGGTGTTACCAGAGGAAGCCTAGAAGCAGAGGGTCCTTCCCTCAGGACTTGCACCGCTTCCTGAAGGGCAAGGGCTGTCTAGGGTCACAGGAAGCACACATATATTAAATTGAAGGAGCTGGCAGAGAATCCATTCAAGGTGGTGAGAGAGAGAGGGGAGAGGAAGGAAGGAAGAGAAAGAGGAGAGGGAGAGAGAGAGAGAACCAGAAAGGAAGAGCCTTGATATTCTGGTCAAGCAGATTTGAGTCACTAGAAGAGTAGGTGCTAGAGGGATGAGACCAGAAGGAATCTGTGTGATGGTCACACAGTGAGGGTGAGCTAAACCAGGGAACCCAATGCAGGTTTCTGCTCTCTCTACCCTATGATGTTGGCCAATTTCTGCCAGGATGGAGCAAATGCCAGAAGGTTCAAGGGCTCCTCTGAGGAGGTTCTCAATTCAATTAAGCCAATTAAGGTCGGAAAGATGAAAGAGCACAGAAATGGTACATTCCCTGCCCTTTTGATGCCTACAGGCCACTCTCGGCAGCCAGCCCAGGCCGGAAATTCTGTCAGGCCTACAGAACTGATAGGCCTGGTCATTTCTGTTCTTGGTCATTTCAGTGATGGTTGCTGTCCTTATTAAAACTGGAAGAGACCATCATCCATGTTTACAGACAAGCCAGGGATGAAGAGAACATATGGCTTCTGCTCTCTGCAGCAGTCAAGAGTCACCCACAGGAGGCCTCCCCTTAACTGGTGCCTTCCATCTGAACTGTGGCCTGTTGAGTGAATGAAGATGAGGAAAATTTGAGTGCCCACTGCTATTGGCTTCATGCTGCCACCTTCCAGAGCTTCAAGCTCCTTCTCTGTGGACCAGGCACCCACTTACTAATTCCTCCAACCCCATCGTCATCTGGGATAGACCACTCTGTGCACTTTGGCAACTGAGTGGTCAACAATGTGTCTCAAAGAATTAAGGATGCAGGTAAAGGCAATTCTGTTTACGGCTGTGCCCAGCCCTGGGAAGTAGGAATGGATAATGGGATCTTGGGCTCAGCAGCAATTACTTATGACTGGAAAACTAACTGGTAGATACATTCTAGAGAACGTTCCACAGTAACTGTAACTAAAGGAAGCCATTGGATGTCAGGAGATGGTGATGAGAGAAAAGGACGTGTGTTGTTGAAGCTCAGAGGTGGTCTCTGGTAGAGGAGTGATGGCCAGTGTAGGCTGGTGTGTGGCATGGGGAACACACCAAAGGTAGAGGAAGAGCCGGAAGGTGCTTTGAAGGAATTTGGTCTTCTTGATTGGGGCTGGAGAATGAAAATGTGTGGCAGAACCAGTCATGGACTACAGGAAGAGTTTCCTAGAGTGGCGGTGCCCAAGCCTGGCAAAGGGGATTTTAGGGCAACATGGCCACTAGTTGCTAGCCTATAGGGAGATCCCTCTGCTGGCAAGCAGGGTGTCAGGGTTGCTTAGTGGGAGATGGGGGGACAGGAGCTAGACACAACTGGCAGTCAAGGTGTTGGAAGATACTGAGGTGGTAAGGGCAACTTGACCCCAGGACAGTCACACAGGAGCAGGGGTGCCATGAGCTCCAGAAGTCCCTCTGGCTACAGGGAGGTGACATGGCTTGACCTCTCTACCCAGGACCCTTACTATGAGACACCAAAGGTCCAGCCATCTTCAGGGATGACAGAATTCCAAAATCAGGAGTAGTTCTACTCTGCAGCTCAGGGACAGGGAGGAGGGGGTGGCAAAAATGCTTCAGTTACATTAGGGGAGCCCTGGCCTCCTCCAGGACTCCTAGATCTGGGCGACTGTAGTTGCGACCTACAGATACATGCTCTGAAGAGCATGCAGACATCTCAGCATTCACTTCACACCCCAGGCCTAAGAGCACCCTTATTTCCAGGTGGGCAAAATGGCTGAAAAGATTAATGGACTTTCAAAGAGTAAAATCCTTCATCTGGCTTCTCTTTCCCAAAGAGTCCCTGTGGAGTCCTTAGGCAACTCAGCTGGGGACTTGCAGATTCTCAGCTGGAGCCCTGAGGCTTCAAGCGTGGGTGAGTGAATACAGTACTGAGCCCTCGCCTGAGGCGAGTACTGGCCACCCCTCCACAAGGACTGAAAGAGCCTGAGAGCCAATGAGGACCCTTCTGTGATTTCACTTGCCAGTACTGGGTACTTAGAGTCCTATTGATCTGGCCTTTCCTCCAGCTTTGTCTGACTAGGGCCTAAGAAGCTGACTCATGGGGGGGGGGGTTGTGCCGGACTAAAGACAATGTCTACCCTGACAAACTAGACCCATTCATCTTCTCCAGCAGCCAGCAGACTGGGGGTGGCGGAAGCAATAGAGGACAGAACGCAAACCTGACAGGTACATCCAATTGCTTTTGCACTGGGACTCTGGGGAGCAGTAGAGCTCTGGTCAGAGACAGGAGGGAGGAGAAACACCCTCCTGTAGTCAGGACACCATCCTGAGCCAAGGCCACCTGGGGTAGGAAGGAGTTGGGGAAGGCAGATATCAGTGGGAAGCTAACAAGCCTACCTTGAGGCTGCAGTCTCAATTTCCTCTAACTCTGTCATTTCCCTTAACGAAACCTTGACTTCTTGCACTGACAATTGAGCGATACTTGTCACCCCTCTCCTAGGTGGTTGGCATGGCAAAGTCACAGAGCGCCAGTGGAAGGAGCACACTCTGCCCAGCTTCCTGTGTGCCCATTGCTTGCCCCTGTCATCCCAAGTCACTGCTTCAGGCTGCTGCTGCTCAACCAAGCAGAAGGGCCACGTCCCTGTCCCTCCCCAGGCCTTGCTTAGCTGTTTCTCCTTTCAGTCTTTTTTTCTCTTTGTCCTTCCTAGAGGCCTTCCCTGAAACCCCAGCCGGAGCTTTAGTTTAGTTTTGTCAACCTCTAGCACAAAAAGTCAGTGCCTGCCACAGATACCAAAGAAATATATATATATATATATATATATATATATATATATATATATATATCTGGAAAATCTAGTGGGAGAGGTGCACACGATTGAGAGAAGATGGGGAAGTCATCTTGCATTTGCCATTTTCATCCCACATCTTCCAGAAGTGAAAGCTGATCCATGTAGAAAGTGATAGAACAGTTACTATTTGGATGCCCAAATTGTGAAATGGTGACCAATTAGGACAAACATTTTCTAAGTGCCCCTCAGACCTTGCGAATAGGCACATATACTTTTCCTTGAGAACCGAAGTCTCCATATTTGGAGCATGTATGGGAATGCTTCATTGCCCACCCACCCCCATGCCTGTGCTCTTCTTCTAGATGTGACATTCTCAGTTCATGGCACCCGACAGGGCTCAAAGGTTGTAACCCACTGGACCCTCCTGACAGTGAGGGCCATGGACTTAACCACCTCTATTTTAGCTGCATGAGAGCGTTTTTGCCTTTCTTCTAGGCTCTGGGTTATTTTTTTTTTGCCCTGAGTGCTTCTAGATCAGAAACCTAGATGAATATCTGAGCTCTGATTTTTGAGAGGATTGTTCTGAGCCAGGATTTTTTTGCCCAAGGTGAGAGGTCTAGTCCAGCCAAGCATGTTGCCAGGATGGTTGTTTACTGATGCAAAGGCCAAAGCCCTGTGCTCTGAGAATAATTCAGTTCTAGGGGAACCAATATGGCAAGTTTGGCACGTGGCCCTGCAGGAGGAGGGCAGGTCCAATAGGGCCTAGCCAGAGCCCAGGAAGGCTGCTACAGGGGCAGCCGTTTCTTGGTAAGGTAAGGAGCAGTGGTGCAGAGGATAGGGAGATAAGAGCCTCAGGAAGCCCTGCAGAAGGGGAAAGTGCTATGACCTGCTGGGGGTCCAGATGGCTTTGTTTGTTTTGTTTTTTGGGTTTTTTTTCATTTTGAGACAGGGTTTCTCTGTGTAACAGCTCTGGCTGTCCTGAAACTTGCTGTGTAGACCAGGCTGGCCTCGAACTCATAGAGATCCACCTGCCTCTGCCTCCCAAGTGGCTAGGAGTAAAGATGTGCACCACCACACCCAGCCGGATGTTTTCAGAAAGGCAAACCTTAGCTCCTTCATTGGGGTGTGGTAGCAATACACTAGGGAGCAGAGTGTCAGCAGAGTCACTAGTGACCTGGGGTTGCTTTGAACTTTCTCCTGTGTGCCCTGTCCTGGTCACCTCCACTTTGATTCCCCTTAATCCTTACTCTCTTTTACCTATCAATTTCTCTTTACCTCCTTCCCTCCCTCACCCCTTTTTCTGCTCTCCACTGGGCCTCCTCTCCTCCTCCTATCCCCAGGAACCCCGAGGGTTGCGGAAACACCCTACCCACTCAACCTTGACAAGGAGTGCAGCTGCTCTTTTCCATGGCTCAGTCTATCCCCTGGAGCCCTGGACAGCCCAAGCCTGAACCACTGAGGACTTCTGGGGACTTAGATCATGGCAGTGGCACTGGGCAAGTGGCACTAGGCAAGAAGTAGGCGGGAGGGTCAAGCAAGAAGTGGTGATGGGCCCTGATCTCTTGTGCATATGAAGCAAGAGTAGCTACCTATGACCCCAAATTGCCTTACTTCAAGTAGGTTTCCAAATGGTTTAGAGAGGTAGTGAGAGCTGGCTGGTGCTGGTGGCAGAAGGGCCCCACTACTCCCTTCTTTCCCACCTAACAATTCCCCTAGCTCTGGATGCTCACGATAGGCAGGACAATGGGGGCTGGTCTAGAGGGTCAATCTAGCATTTGTGGGTCACAGAGTACACTGAATGAAGATGGGGAGAAATGTCCATTTTGTCTGAACCAGTCCCTTGACCTCTTCTTGCCTTGTTCTCCTCAGGTGTTCACATTTAGCCTCTTTCCCACCACCACCTTGCCTCACCTCAGCACTGGGATCTTAGGTGGCCAACTGTCCCTAACTGCGACTCAGTCAAAGCTGCACCTGTGAGAAGGCCTGCCAGACAGGATGGGGGACATGGCAAACAGTTCCATCGAGTTCCACCCCAAACCCCAGCAGCAGCGGGAAATGCCCCATGTGGGTGGCTTTGGGTGCACACTAGCAGAACTACGCAACCTCATGGAACTCCGAGGTGTCGAGGCACTGCAGAAGATTCAGGAAGCCTACGGAGATGTCAGTGGGCTGTGCAGGAGGCTGAAGACCTCGCCTACTGAGGGTAAGTTCATCGGGTTTGGGGAGGGAAAGGGCTATCCTAGGAACTCGGGGTCTGCCTTACTCCTGGAAGACAGTTGGAGCGCTGTGCTGCTGCTCTGACTGCCTTGAATGGCTCAAGTTGACCTTGGAGGAAAGCCAGCCCCTGACTGTTGCCTTCTGCTCAGTCACTTTGTCTTGACTGGAAGGTGCCTTGTGCAGGGGTACTAAATTCTGAGGGTGTGAGTTGAGCCTCCTCCCACCCCACAAGAAAAAAGAGAAGAAAGGGCAGATGAGAACCGCGAAAGGTGGAGGGTTCAAATGGAAACCCTGGATACTTTTCAAGAAACAGCAGTGTCAACTGTCTCCTATCGAAGAAGGAGGAAGCCACTGCCTCTGTTAGGGGGAGAGCAACCGAGAAGACACATGAAACTGACCTTTGGTCATAAGCGCATATGAGCATAGATGAGCACACACATACATAGTGACAGCAGCCGCAGGCTGTCCCAGTGAGGTGCAAGTCCGAGGCACTGCCAAGACCACACCAGTGGGCTTCCAGAGAAGAAACATGGTGAGAGTCCTCTAGAGTATCTAGAGCGGATACTCTGTGACTGTCCTCTTAGGTTTTCAACTCCCTGATGCCTGGATCTGCTGTGAGACTAGGGTCACCAAAGAGCCAAATCTAGCCCCAGATTTCAAGAGTTGGAACCCTTTCTGGTTCATCTGACACTGGCCTGGCAGGATTGTGGGAGCTTTCCCAACCTGATGCCAGGCCTGCTTCCCAGACACTGCTAATTGATTTTTATCAGTCACCCATCTCAGTAGTGGCATTTTGGCCCACCCAGTCCTGCAAGTCCTAGCCACCACCTGGGTTCTTCCGGCTCCCTGGCTCCTCTGTCCCTCCCATTACCAGGCCTTGCCCATTCTTGTTTCTAAATCAGTCCTTTGGTTGCAACACTCATGCTCATCACCTCAAGCCTCCTTCTTCTGCCCTTGCCCCCATTCGGAGCCTCTAGGATACACACCAGATGCTCTTACTCTAGCCTTGCCCTAGGTGGATTGAAGAAAGCATCATGTATCCATAGGAAGTAGTGCATGGGCCCAAGGAAGTATTAGAAATGGGAGAAGGCATGCCCAAGGGCCAGGTTAAGAACTCCAGGCAAGGTGGCCTCCCAGGGCCATCTGGATCTTCCTTAACTGTAGAGTTGCAGAGCTGCTCCATCCATGGATAATCTATTCAGCCTGCCCACCACACACACATACTCCAGCCTGAAGCACTGTTTGCCAGGACAGATGGCTGGGCTTCATGCCAAAGGCTCTCTTTCCGTCCTCCTCCTTGCCTACCCCCCCCCGAGGACTGGGGGCCTCTGAGAAGGCTGGGGTAGAGGGTCATTTAGCTACAAGGGCTCTGGCCTCTCCCAGATCAAAGGAAGCAGATGGGCTTTGGCTGGCAGCTCTTCCCTCTGCCTGTCAGGCCTTATTAAATATTTAAAATGTCAAGGCCCCTGGGAACCTGCCCGATTCTGCCTCAGAGCTCCAAGGCTTGTCTGATGCCTATAAATGTGGTGGGCATGTAGAAGAGCAGGTGCCCAGGTGGGTGGCTCAGTCCCTGACAGGCCTCTGACACCCTATGTCCCCATGGCAGCCCAGGGACCAGCCCTTCCCCCTAGCTCCTAGGGCCCAGCTGTCTGGGGCCAGGAGCAGGTGATTCTCACTCCCCCATTTCCTCAGCGCAGCAAGCAGCAAGCCTGGAGCAGGCAGGCTCCTCAATAGGCCTTCTTAATGGAAGGGGCAGACTTAACTGTACTTCCGGCCCCATGCCAATCCTCTGGGGCCCAGAAGGGGTTTGACAGAGGAAAAGCGGGCCAGGTAGGTATGTGGCATGTTGGTGGAGGGGACTTTGGCAGTTATTACCTCTGCAGAGATTCAGAAGGATTCTAGAACCCATCCTGAAAAAGGGTCTGCCTGCTGGTCAGGAACCTCCTGGTAGGCTAGTTAGGGGGCTCTGCACCCTGCCCCTGTCTTATCTGCTCTCCACCGACAGTCAAAAGAAGGAGGGGGCAGATGAGCTGAGAGTTGACACAATGTGGTCCTAATCCAATTCTGATGGCATCTGGCCTCTGCTCTGGGCAAATAGCCCATCTGTGTCCATGCCAACCGCCCAGCCTTTGTCCCCATGTCTTGGGCCTGCTAGGTGGGCACATGTTTGAAACCAGAAGGACCACAGCTGCCTTCTCTACCACACCCATAAGCAATGGTACCATGGCAGTTGTGACAGCTGTTGGGACCCCCAACCCTACAGAAAGGCCAAGGCTCAATCTGAAGGCAAGTGCTAGTCTTGGGCAGAGGAGGGGAGGGGAATTGCTGCAGTAGCAAGGGCAATCCAAGGACAAGGCAGAGGAGGGGAAGGAGTGAGTTTCTGTGGGAAAGGGACTAAGGGCCTCATTGGCTTTGGGAACAGTCTGGACATGTGAAGCAGGACAATCAGGAAGCAGAGTCACATGGTGCCATGGGTCTCAGGCTTTCTAGAAGCTAAAATGGATCACTTCCCCTCTCTGGGGGCTCCAGGCCAAGGGCAGTGTAGACCCTAAGTGTCTAGGAGCTTAGAGTTCTGGTGCATCCCTTATAAGGTTGAGTCTTTCATAGCTCCTGCAGTTGAAGGCAAAAAGGCTCAATCTGGAGAAAAGACTGAGGTCTCCCAAATACCCTACTGGGAAAGTTGTGGTGGGGGTAGGGAGCAAGCTGAGGAGGCCCAGCCTTTCTTCCTAACACCTTACTAGGAAAGCTGTGGGACTTCAGAAAGAGGTCTTTGGCTCTAGTAGAAATCTGAGATGCCAGCCCAGCCCAGGCTCAGTGAGGGCAGGGAGAGAAAGGCAGGGACAGCTGCAGCCCTTCTGGGTGGGAAGGACACTGTGGCTGGATGCTATGGACGTGCCAAGGCTGTGCTGCTTGCAACTTTTGCTCTTGTCAGTCCTTCATTCAAGCTCCGCCCTGCTCCTCTGAGAAGGCCCATTGTCAGCACTTCCTTACTGATGAGCAATCTGGAGCTGAGTCTTACTGCTTTCCTAAACTCTGCCTGGTGCATGCTCCATGGACCAGATGACTCTTTTGATCACCACTCAGCTCCTTCAGCAGGTGGTAGAAGCCATGTCAATGACTCTGGTGGGAACTTCAACCTACCACCCATATACTAGGTGTCAGTGTAGAGCTGGTCCCTTTGGGGTGTAGCACTGGAGGCCTGGGTGAACCTAAGGAGGGGCTGGATCAGCCTGCAGAGAAGATTGCCGGCTAAGGGTAAGGCTGTGGCAATTTCTCACTTGTCTGAGATCTACATGGAGGTTACCTCCAGGGTCCTGGAGCCATGAGTTAAGGACTTCTCTGCCCCTGGACCCTACAGTGTTTGAAGTGTCTCATGTTAGGCCTGAGAGGAACTTCCCTTTCCTTCCCTTTCATCCCCTTTCCTCTCCTGTTCTCTGCATGAGCCAGTGACAGTCCCCTTAGTCTCGGCCATCCCCATCTCCAATCCCAAGAAGGTGTTGAGTATTTGGGAGCCATGTGCCTGGGCATTTCCGGGGCACTGTGGGCACCAGACCTTGGGTCATCCTCTCTTCAACTCTGTGTCATGGTATCTCGGCCCTGTGGAACTCTGTTGTCCTTTCCTGGTGCTGGTCCTTTCAAACTCCAGCAGCCTCTGGAGCTGGTAAATGGAGTCCCTCCTCCCCCACTGCAGAACAGGCTCCCTGCATGACCTAGAGGATCAGTTCCCCATAGCAACAGCTAGTTATGAGAAGCCATAAACCTCTGCCTTTGTTTCTTCCTGCAAACCCCATACTTCCACCTTGAAGGACTTCCAAGCCTCCCTTTCATAAGACCTTATGTAGATCTCTGGAACTAAGAACTTGCTCTCACACTGATTCTCTCTGAGCCTTCCCTGGGAAACTTCTAGAAAGTAGGCCTCCATCCAAGTCCAGAAGACATTGTTCTATCTTCCTCAACAGCTATGCTCCTGGATACACCCATGTCCCTGGTTCCCCTGTGCCTTGCCCCCTTTGCATATCAGGCTGGGTAGCCCTGCATGTCTTTGGAAAAGGTAGGCCATAGGGTAGGGTGGCCAAGGTCCAAAGGCTGCCTCACTTTCAAGGTGCCAGAATCTCAAACACAGTTCCCATCTTTCATGCATGTGTGGGGCCTAGTGACCAGCACTCTCAAGGAGACATGGAGTCTAAGTGTTAGGAGACAGATAACTTTGTCTGATCCCTCTAGAGAGGGCCCTGGCCAATTCCTTGGGACTTGGGTGAAACTGGGCTAATATTACCTGGATCCCCTTAATTGGTAACCTCCTCACAAATCCACTGAAGCCACTTAGATATTGATTCACCTCTCTACCCACCCTCAACCCAAGGAGCCCCTGGGTGCTCTGTTCTGCTCCTATCTCAGCTACCCTTGGCCACATAGCATCCTCCTGGGTCCTTGCTGTCCTTTCCTTTGTTGGGTGTTAGCGCTTCCCTGTAAGCATCCCTCAAAGATAACTTTGACACGGAAATGACAGCAGACATGAATGGTGCAGAGTGTAGGCTAGTGTTTCAGCAATTGAGACATCTGCAGGCCTAAGACCTCCTTCCCTAGACCTGCTGTCTTATAAGTGCATCAGGATATACATAGCCCCCTTTCCTGGGTTACCATCTCTTCCTCAGGCTGGGTACTCACTATGAGGGCTGTGCTTGGTCCCCTATGCTTAGTCCTGTGCCTGCAGAAAGGCTTGTAGCACTTGGCCTGTACCACTCTGCATTCTCTAAGCATCCACTTTGGAGTTCCAGAGAGGCAGGCTTTACCTAGAGAGTCACAAGGGGCATTCTTGCTGCTGCAGCAGCAGCTTAGTCAGAGATGCTTATGGTACCAAGGGCTAGCCTGTGCCATCTTCTTCTGTGCTTCTGTCATTTTCCCGGCACACTGTGTAGGCCTGGCAGACAACACCAATGACTTAGAGAAACGCAGGCAGATCTATGGGCAGAACTTCATCCCTCCCAAGCAGCCCAAGACCTTCCTGCAGTTGGTATGGGAAGCCCTGCAGGATGTGACTCTCATCATCCTGGAGGTGGCTGCCATCGTCTCCCTGGGCCTCTCCTTCTATGCACCACCTGGAGAGGAAAGTGAAGGTAAGGGGCGAGGCTCTGGGCTAGAAAGGGGGGTCCCAGCGCTTGGTTTCCATGACTTTACATCTCCTTCATGTTCTCCTCCATCCTTGGTCACAGCCTGTGGGAATGTATCTGGTGGGGCAGAGGACGAGGGAGAGGCTGAGGCTGGCTGGATCGAAGGGGCTGCCATCCTACTCTCTGTCATCTGTGTGGTGCTGGTCACGGCCTTCAATGACTGGAGTAAGGAAAAGCAGTTCCGAGGTCTTCAGAGCCGTATTGAGCAGGAGCAGAAGTTTACTGTCATTCGAAACGGACAGCTCCTCCAGGTCCCTGTGGCAGCACTGGTGGTGGGGGACATTGCCCAGGTCAAATACGGTAAGTGTACCCATCTTCTTCTACCCTGCCAAGAAAGCCTGAATGCCATTTCTGAGAAGGGTGAGCCAGAGGAACCTCCCCAGTTTAGACTGTCTCCCCAGTAGTCTGTGTGTTTCCCCCTACAGGGGCCTGGGATTGGAGCATGCGGGGTGTGATTAGGGGCAGAAAAGAAATTTGAGATACAACAGTACCCACAGGAAGCAAGCTGGCCTGAGCCTCTGGAGAGGTATTCTTCTACTACTATAGGATACAAGTGTTGTCCCTGTTCTTTGAGAGCTGGACAACATGGTTAGATGTGGATGATCCCCCCCACACACACACACACACAAAAGAGGAGGCAGAAAGAAGAGAGACCCCTAGACCTCTCCCAGATGATAGGACCTCTCCTGGGAAAGGCAGGAAGAGGAAAGGGTTGGGAGGTCCCATGGATCCATAGCCTTCAGTTCTGGCCTGGGCTGGCTTATAGGAGACCTTCTGCCTGCCGACGGTGTGCTAATTCAAGGCAATGACCTCAAGATCGATGAGAGCTCCCTGACCGGCGAGTCGGACCATGTGCGCAAGTCAGCAGACAAAGACCCTATGCTGCTCTCAGGTAAGGGTTACCTTCTCAGACAGCCCAGGTAAGGTTACTTGAAAACCTGGCCCTAGCATCCCCAGGCAAGCCATCCTGGTGGACTTGCCTTAACTAAGATCTCCCTGAATAGCCCTTCTGAGAATGCTACCCACTGCCATGCCAGAGCAGGTCACTGGAGGCCTGGTGGTGTGGCTCCAGCCACAGGACAAAGAAATGATACTCCACTGTTCAAAAAGGGCCTTTGATATCATGAATGGGCCATCCCAAGGGGAGGGCTTTCTGAGGTCAATAGTGTGCTCCATCTACATATAGACTCTGAAGATGACCCCATGCATGTTTTGTTCCTTTTCTAGAAGGTTCAAATTCAGCACACTTTTATCTTAATGGGAAATGTAATATGTAATCAGAGGTCCACTGGTGGGCCCCATAATGGCTCAGACTGTGCTTCTGACAAAGACCTGCCAGTCTGTGGTACTTTGGCTCATTCCCACTACAGCAAGCCTATAAATAGGCTGCAGTCTAGATGGAGGAGTCAACAGCTGCAGTGACTTCTGCAAGAGAAGTACCTGCCTCAGGGAAACCCTAAGAGCCAGCATATGGGTGCTGAGCGTGTCCTACCAGGTTGTCTTAGTTCCTCTATGTTTCTGTGCCAGGCACTCATATCATGGAAGGTTCTGGAAGAATGGTGGTAACAGCTGTTGGCGTGAACTCCCAGACAGGCATCATCTTTACATTGCTTGGAGCTGGTGGAGAGGAGGAGGAGAAGAAAGACAAGAAAGGTAAGGCAGCCATGATTCCAATGTCCAGAGATAATGAGACAGCTTCCTTCTATGTTAATGTCCTTGCTTCTTCATCTGCCTGCTGGCCAATCCTGGCTCCAGGGAGATGGGTGGGAAGCCACCACCTTCTTCTAATTCTTCTTGAGGATCCTTCTGGTATTTTTCCTAAGAGTCAGCAGGTCAATAATCCTTGTGTAGGGGGCAGCTTTCCTTAGATGGCTATTCTATGATGGCTTTGGTACATCTGTCCCTGGGGTAAAGTGTGCTCACAGAAATGTGACCTCTTATCTCGACTTTGAAAGATACTGCTGGGATCTTCAAGCTCACCCTCAAAGTACTCAACTTCCATAGGGAAGATTTGGGGGTGCTCACAAAATCCAAAGTGGAAGTCTTCTGAGCAGATAGGTATAGGTCTCAAAATAACAGCCAGGGCCAGGGGATGCTGGATGGGGTAGGCAAGGTAGGCTCTTTAGCAAGTGGTAGCCCTGTCTCTGAGGATAGCAATGGATAGAAACAGAAGATTTTGGAGAGTCCAGCTTCCTTATGACCCTGGGATCCCTGGCCGAAAGCTACTATACCGCCCCTTCCAGCCATGGCACTCAAAACCATGGAGTTACAGAGCTTCCCCTTGTCAGGCCCTGCTCCTCTGTGACTCAGGCACACACCCTAGCTCTGGTGAGCAGTCTGCCCTTGGTTCTTTTCCACAGCCCTAGGTGACTATGGAGCAGATACTTCCAGATGCATGCCCACCCGTCTTAGAGGACCTGGAGCCACAGACTATACAGGGACAGACCAGCATGAGAAAGGACAAGTTAATAGTCCTGGCCTTAGGCTACTTCTTGAGGTCCCCTGTCCCTGGGAGCCTGGAGACATGACTGTCAGGGCTACAATCACTGAGAAGCTTCTATTATCCTTATTCCCTGGTAGCCTGGTCCTGTGCCTCCCTGCATGGGCACCTCCCTGATGTTGACAGGCCAGGTCTTCTGCCACCTGCACCAAGTCCCCAGTCTCCACTGAGCCCCTCCCAGTGTTATCCCACAACTTTAATATGTGCTCCAGGAATACACAGACAGATGATAGGTTAGTTTGAGTTCCCAGGCATGATGTCCTTACCTAGTGTCTTCTTGGTTCTGTTAGGTTGACAGGACACGCCTTTCATATAAATCCCTTTATGAAATCCACTCCCTCCCCTTGAAGCCAATGGTCTCTCCCTTGAGCTGCTATCACCTGCACTTTCCTGGTGTTCCTGGTGGCTCCTTTCCAAGCTCCTGGCCTCCTGTTCTATCTCTTAGATAGTCTTAACAGCTTGGGCCTAGGCCACTCCCTCCTCATTGAACTTGATCTTCTTCATCCAGACCCTCCAAGACAAGCTGTGTGCACTTCACCAACACTGCTTAGCTGTGAGACTTAGGGAACTGGAGTGGGCCAGCTTCCTGGAGAAGTACCCCGAGGGGCTCTGAGGAATAGCATCTATCTTGGCCAGTGCCCTCATCTTACTCCTATGGTTCTGTCAACCCACTGGGCATGCTCTGAAGCTGTTCCCTGTCAACCTGCCACCCTTACATTCTATTGCTATCTCTTCTCATGACTCCTATATGCCCTTTTCTTCCTGAGTCCTTCCCTCCCCTCCTGTGCTCTGCTTTACTCCAGGCTACCTCTTCTAGTCATGTTCACTTTGCTTCCTAGCACCAGTATTGGGAAGTTCACAACCCCCTGCAACTCCAGCTCCAGAGACCCCAAATGTCCTTTCCTGGCCTCCATTGTCACGGACACACACACAAATAAAAGAGACATAGGCACACGCATGCACTCACACATGCATGAACACACACACACAAACAAACAAATAAGTCTCTTTCACCTCTAAACTACCCCTAACCCACACAGGGGCCCTGGGCAATGAGGGTCCAATATATGATCTGCTTATGGTTGAAGATGTCTCTCTCATTCTTGGGACCCCAGATTGTGGTTCCATTGCCTAGAAGCTACCCGATACTCTGTCTTTTGATTCCCCAGTGACATGAGCTACTGGGTAGAAACTGATCCTGTGCAGGCAGATTCCTCCTTAAATGGAGACCAGTGAAGATGTGGCTCCCAGATAAACTCCTCTAACTGCCACCTGGGCTGTGCAACCCTCAGAAAGAGTGGCTGGCACTATGGGCTATACCCAACCTGAGGCTTCAGACAGAGCCACCTGGAGTCTAGTATTTGCACCTTCTCCCTAGTGCTGCTGGGTACTCACCACTTAGACCTCCTTTTCACAGTGGCTCTGGACCTACAGTTTGGATGTGCCCACCAGGGCCCTAAAACAGACAGAACCCTGTCCCTTTAAAGGACACACATCTAGTAGTGGCCTCAGAGAAGAGTACAGGGGTTGGGTTGGTTCAGGGCTTGGGAGTTACCTCCTGTTGGGTCTGAAAGATCAGATATATAAGGGAAGTACATACCTTAAGGCAGCGGGCCTTCCAGAAACTGTCAACAGCTACTCCACCTGACCCAGAAACCACCCAGGACTGGCTTTAGAGACTCACTGTGGAGCGGAGGTCAAGGCCCAGTGGGAAACACTGGGTAGGAGCTTGGCCCAGGAAGCCCAGAGTATATGCAGTTAACATGTTCTGGGAGGTACTGACAGATTGCTCCTGGAAAGTATAGGACATCAAGAAAGCCCATCCATAGGCAAGGTCATGGCTAGCAGCAATCAGGCCTTTCCTTTCCCTCCTCTACCCCATGGAGCTACAAACTGCTATATGTGCCCAAGTTCTTCCTACTTTCCTGTGCTTCTGTGTATGTCATGACCACATGGGTGTTCTCAAGTCTCTCCGTGTCTGTCATTCCTCTTCCATTGTAGGCAAGCAGCAGGATGGGGCGATGGACAGTAGCCAAACCAGAGGTAACGTGCGTGCATGGCTCAGGGCTGCTGAGGAGCTTGTTGGGAGGAGGGAGAGAAGGGGGAATGGGGAGGGACCACCTACTGCCAAGGAAGAAGCAGCACCTAAAGACAGGTGAGTGGGCCTCAAAGTCCCATCCTGGCTTGGCAGTGAAGGGGATACTCTTGGAGGATGCTCCAGTTTCTACCAGACACTGCTTCCATGAAGCCTAGATGAGCCACCTGGAAAATGACTGGTCAGGGCCAAGGCCACCAACATGGCTTGAACTTATTCATGTATGATAATTCCCCATGGACACCTGAGACCACTTTGGCCAGATAAGGAAACCGAGGCATAGAGAGGGTAACTTGTCAAAATCCCTAGGTGACAGTCCTATGACTTTTCCAGGTAAAAGGAGTTAGCCAAAGCCTGGAAGATAACCGAAATTGCTAGGGCTTTGTGGACTAGGAGGCATCTGGCTCTGGCCTTTGCTTGGTGGGATAACAGAAGGTAGGGACTCAAGGCTAGAGTGACCCAGCTAGGCAGGGTCTGCCATGTCCTGAAGGCTGCTAGGAGGAAAGAGCTATGGTAAGTAGTCTCGAACTGCCAGGTGAGGTGAAGGGATGCAGAATAAGAGGAAGACAAACTGAAGCCGGGTGGTGGCAGTGCACACCTAAAATCCAGCACTTGAGAGGCTGAGACAGGTAGATCTCTGTGAGTTTAAAGCCAGCCTGGTCTACAAAGTGAGTTCCAAGACAGGCTCCAAAGCTACAGAGAAACCTTGTCTCAAAAAAAGAAAAATAAAAAAGTGTAGAGTTGTGCTATGATAGCCATGGTCACCTTTAGCTGGGTGGCCGTGGTGCACACCTTTAATCCCAACACTCGGGAGACAGAGGCAGGCAGATTTCTGCTCTACAGAGCTAGTTCCAGGACAGCCAGAACTGCTACACAGAGAAACTCTGTCTAGAAAATCTAAAAAAGGAAGGAAGGAAGGAAGGAAGGAAGGAAGGAAGGAAGGAAGGAAGGAAGGAAGAAGACAAAAACAAAATGGGGGACACCCCTAGCAGTTGCTAGGTCAGGCAGTCCCTTCCTTAGGAAGAGTGGAGGAAGCAGGTGGAGTGGACATGGTTATTTTTGACAATGTAGCTGGAGAGTTTCGAGCCCAAGGACTGTGTAAAACTTGACAAAGAGAGAGAGATGAGGAATCCATGTCACCACCACAAAGGCAGCAATAATGAAAACTAAGGGGCCTATAAAGGTGGAGTGGAGCCATGTGATCTAAGAGGGAGGTAGGGAAATATCAGGAGGAACAGAACAGGTTTGCCCACAGAGGAGGTGAGCTGGGCAGGGTTATCTAGGCTAAGAGGAGCATACACTAGGGCCCCTTAGTGATCTTGAGGGGAAAATAGAAGTGGCTTGGATATCTGTGGGCAAATGAGTCAGATTTTGGTTCCAGAACATTCCTTGGACCAACCACAGGACTTCTTTCAGGTATTGAGCTTTGGGACATTACTGGACTGACCACCTTGTCTGTCACAAGTTCCTTATGCTAGTGTCTGTCCACCCTTCCCATAAAAGAACCATCGCTCTGTCCCACCTAGGACAACGCTGCAACTGCCTGCCTACCTCAGGAGGGCCTGGGCTTAGGATGCAATAGAAGCCTACAGATTCCCTTTGCAAAACTTGAAGTTAAAAGTGCTCCATTGAATCCCATATGATGAGACATGTCTTTCCTTGTGATAACCCTCTATAGCCCCTTTACCCTTGATAGGCCCTAACTTCAGCCAAGGGTTTTCTCTATGTACAGCTAAGAAGCAGGATGGGGCTGTTGCCATGGAAATGCAGCCCCTGAAGAGTGCTGAGGGTGGGGAAATGGAGGAACGAGAAAAGAAGAAAGCCAACGTACCCAAGAAGGAGAAGTCAGTTCTGCAAGGAAAGCTCACAAAACTCGCTGTGCAGATTGGGAAAGCAGGTATGTTCAAGCCAGAGATGGCATGCCAGGAGCCTGGGGGACACTGGGATCCTGGAAGGAATATGACTTCCAGATGCTGTGAGTGCAAAGGACAGAATATTGTCCTGGCCCTAGGAAAGCTCGCATACAGAGAAATAGATAATATTCCAGAAGAATGTTATATACTGTTGGGCCAGAGGTGCAGGCCAGAGCCAACCATGACTGCCAAGGTCTGGCTTAGCACCCTCCACCCCAATAAGGCCTAAGTCACACACTCATGTATTACCTAGCAAATCCCCTGATTCAAGGTTTCTGGCCACATCATAGTCAACAGGTAGCCAACTTCACCGAGAGCCTGCTGGCCAGAGCCCCAAAATATGAGGGTGGCTAGTACCTCACAGATGTACCTTTCATACCCTTAGCTTTCTGTTCTTTACCCCACACTGTCCTGGGGAACTAGAGCAAAGGCTACCCTAGGACCTCTCATTCCATGGAGTCATCCTTCAAGCTGTTTATCCCAAAAGGTACCCCAAATCCATCAAGCCCTTACAACGGCCCTGACTGGGCTCAGGCCAGCCATGGCTACCTTGCCCTGAACTTTTCTCCCTTCTCTCCTCTCACCTCTTGTGGCCCCTCTCCATCATGGCTGGACAGGGTTGGTGATGTCTGCCATCACTGTCATCATCCTGGTCCTCTACTTTGTGATTGAGACCTTCGTCGTGGATGGCCGGGTGTGGCTGGCAGAGTGCACACCTGTCTATGTGCAGTACTTTGTGAAGTTCTTCATTATCGGAGTCACTGTGCTGGTTGTGGCTGTCCCTGAGGGCCTGCCTCTTGCTGTCACTATCTCCTTGGCTTACTCTGTCAAGGTAATAATACTACTACTTACAACTAATTCCATCACACAGACCCCAAAACTAGAGTGGGATGTCATCAAAGCACCTTAGGTGTAGTGGGGACTAAAGAAGGCTAGGGATGCTAAAGGAAGGAAGGATACTGGCTGAGATGGACTTCGATAATACATCCTAACAGACAGTCCCACTGTACCACCCATCCCTTGGACACAGTGAAGGGAGCTAGAAAAGAAGCTGATGTTGAGAAAGACCTCACAGGGAGATTCAGAGGAGCCAAGACAAAAAAGAACTAGTGCTGCTTGTAGAGACAGAGACAGAGAGGCAGAGCCTTAGAAAAGGCTTTGGGCCACTGAGAAGCAGTTGGAGAGTAAAGAAGAACCAGGGGAGTGTGGAGAAGCACAGATGTAGGAGCCAATTGACGAGGGAGCTCTGGCAGAAAGCATCCAAGTCATTCATACAGAGAGTAGCTTCTTGGAAGCTCATTGTTCCCCATCTGATGACAGCCCTTGCATCTTACTCTCTCAGTTTGATTGCCACCCATCCCAGAGATGACCAAGGTCACCAAATGGACTGTTAGTATCACTCGCATTGCCTTTATCCTTATAAGTAAACAACTAAGTACCCCTCCCCACACTCCATCTTTGCTCTTTACAGAAAATGATGAAGGACAACAACCTGGTACGCCACCTGGATGCCTGTGAAACCATGGGCAATGCCACAGCCATCTGTTCTGACAAGACAGGCACACTTACCACCAATCGCATGACCGTGGTCCAGTCCTACCTAGGAGACACCCACTACAAAGAGATTCCAGCTCCCAGCGCCCTGACCCCCAAGATCCTTGACCTTCTGGTTCATGCCATCTCCATCAACAGTGCCTATACCACCAAAATACTAGTAAGCAAGGCTAGGAGGGCAGATGAGAGAAGGGGGCAGGACTGGTGCACGGCATGAGCTTCTTGAAGAGACTCACTGGGCTTACTTATAAATCTTGGGGTGCTGAGAAAGTAACTAAGTGGTATTGGTAAAGAATTTGCCTAGTGTACATGAAGTTTGCCCAAAATGGTTTGCCCCATCATACTATAAAAAGAAACACAGAACAGGGGAGAACAGATGGACTTTTTCATCAGGACCATTGGCTCCCCAATAATGGCATGAAGATTCATTATTAATTATGAAAGCTCAGCTGATAGCTTAAGCCTGTTTCTAACTATCTCTTACAACTTAAATTAACCCATTTCTATTAATTTACTTTCTGACTAATGGCTTTATTACCCCTTCTCTGTAGTGCACATCCTGCTTGTTCTGCATCCCTGGCATCTCTGCCTTCTTCTTCCCAGTATCCTCTCTGCCTAGAAATCCTGCCTAACTATTGGCCATTCAGTTTTCTTATTAAATCAATCAGAGTCACACATCTTTATAGTGTACAAAAAGAGTATTCCACAACAGAAATGCAAAAAACAAGGTTTAGGAGATATACCAGTCAGTAAATTGCTTGCCTTACAAGCATGAAGACTTGAATTTACTTACCAGAACCTATTTTAAAAAAAGCTAGGCAGAAGTCTGCTTGTACTTCCAGCACTGGGGAGGCAGAGACAGGCAGATATCAGGGGCTCCAGGTTAGTGACAGACCCCATCTCAACAAAACAAGAAAAACTACAGACTTTCAAGAAGAACCTTTAGGGTGCTGGTTGCCTTTGTCCCTGTCCTCCTGTCCTTGGCATTACAGAGTGCTCTTGATATTGAGTGAGATAGGTTGTTCTAGAAGTCCTTTCAAAGCATGCTAAATGATGGAAAACCTACCTATAAAGGGCCACTTTGCAGTCAAGTCATGGCCTGTGTAGTCAACAAGGGTAGCCTTACTCTGTTCCACGCCTCTGCCTCCTAGCTACATGATGATCAAAGCCAAATGGGAACCTTTGCTTTGGGGATGGAACAGAGGGTGCTCTGGGCCCTGATGCCAAGCTGACTGTCCTTTCCTACAGCCTCCAGAGAAGGAAGGCGCTCTCCCACGCCAAGTGGGCAACAAAACAGAGTGTGCTCTGTTGGGCTTCGTCCTGGACCTGAAACGAGACTTCCAACCTGTACGGGAGCAGATTCCAGAAGATAAGCTTTACAAAGTATACACCTTCAACTCAGTCCGCAAGTCCATGAGCACAGTTATCCGCATGCCTGATGGTGGCTTCCGCCTCTTCAGCAAGGGAGCCTCAGAGATCCTGCTCAAAAAGTAAGTGGGTAACAGGAAGGAGACAGGGGCTGGGTGGCTGAAAGCTAAAAGGGTACAAAATTTCTTGTTTTATTCTTATGATAAATAGATCTAACACAATATTGACCATGTTAGCCACTTTAAAGTATATAGTTCAGTAGCATTAAGTATACTCCTAATGTTTGCAGTCATCACCTGTAGGCGGAGGCTGTTCATTTGTTCCCAGACACCCAGACCTGAAATAATCACACAGAGACTATATTAATTGCAATACTGTTTGGTCAATAGCTTAAGTATATTTCTAGCTAGTTCTTACATCTTAAATTATCCTGTTTCTATTTTATATTTTACAACAAGGTTGAGGCCTACTGGTAAAGTTCTGGCATCTGTGTCCTTCGGTGACTACATGGCATCTCCTTGACTCCACCTACTTTCTATATCCCTGTTTGAATTTCTCACCTGGCTTTACTCTGTTAAGCCATTGGCTGAAGGCAGCTTTTTTATTAACCAATGGCAATAAAATACATTCACAGCATACAGATGGGAATCCTATATCATTATCACCACTATGGAACTCCAAAAGAGCTCCATTACCCCCAAAAGAAACACTAGGCCCTACTAAGGAGATTTTCCTGCCCCCTCTCTACCTCTGAAAACTTCTGGCCTGTCCTTGTGGTTTCACCTACCCCAGAGACTTCATAAAAGTGGAATTCTGTACTTTGTACCTTTTGCGTCTAGCTTCTATCATAGTTCATAATGTCCTCAAAGTTCCTTTATCAGAACTCCACTCCCATTTGAAGGCTGAGCAACCTTCCATTGTATGGATGACACCACATTTGGTTCAGCCATTCGTCTATTGTCAGACACCCAGATTCTCTCTACATTTGGGCTCTTGTCATTCAAGCACAGGTACTAGTTTGAACACACACACACACACACACACACACACACACACACTGTCAACCCTTTGGGGTATGCACTGTATCAGAATACTTGTTCTAGCTGCATCAGATGATGAGTCAGGAAGATATCTTGAATCTAGGAGTTTGAGGCCAACATGAGCAACATGGGGAGGCCCTCTCCTCCAACCACCACCAAAAAAGGAGAGAAATCAACTCACAGAAGATTTATTTAGAATTATAATTTTAAAAGTTCAGTCCATGGTCAGTTGCCCCACTGCCCATGGAGCTGTGACAGGATGAACCACCATGGCAAGGAGTATATGGTGAAGCAAAAGGCTAGGAAAAGAACAAGGAAGAGGAAGAGACCATAGTACCACAAATCTCTTCAAGAGTAATGAAGATCCCCCAATGACCTAAAACTTTCCTAAAATGTCCCCATGTTAAAGATTGTACCACCTCCTAACAGCATGAAAGTGGAGATCAACCATTTGATCATCCCTTCCCCTCAAACTGTCCACTCCTAAGATTCCTCCATGTCTTAACTGTTCCAAAAGTCTAAGTTCAAAGTCTCATTCGCACTTAGTATTGAGTCCCTAAATATTCAAACAACAATTATTTTAACATACAATGGCACAGAGTCAATATTCCCATTCAAAAAGGCAGGAATGGAAGGAAGCATAGTGAGTGTAGATTGAACCAAAGCAAAACAGAAAATGAAAAACTTGTGACTCCATGTCCAATAGCATCTGAGCCATGTGGTGATGTGCTAAGAGCTACAAAGGCCTTAGGCAGCCCTACCTCTCTGGTTCTGGTTCTCTCTCTCTCTCTCTCTCTCTCTCTCTCTCTCTCTCTCTCTCTCTTTCTCTCTCTCTCTCTCTGTGCATTTCCTATTTCCTACAGTTTTCTTCAGCAGGAGTTACATAGTGTGAGAATCTGTAACTTCCTGCACTCTCTCCGGTAGCTTCAGCCTCACACTCACAGCTGTGCGCACTGCCTAGAGGGATCCTGACACAACCACACATCTATCTCCTGGCTCCCCAGACTTTCCTTTAAAATCCAGGTGAAAACATCCACAACTCTGCAACGCTTGCATTCTGAACCTCTGCAGAGTCACCACATGGGAGATGCCAAGGCCTTCCACTAGTTTGAGCTACATCTGGACCCACTTGAACCTCGGCTGCAGTGACTTCTGGGTTTCTTCCTGGGTGAATGAGTAGGACAAGCAGGACATCCTAGAGCTGTCCCCTCAAAAGACTCTGCCTAGAAAGTCTTCAAAAGCAATTAGTATTTATGCATCCCTGAACTGTGGTGGCTGTGGCCTTGCTCATTTCTGAGATTCTGTCCAGACATCGTTCCTAAAGTATCAGGGTAATGGTTGCCCTTTTGAGATAGCACTACCACTTCAGCAATGTCCTCTTGCCTGGAACATTATAGCACATCTTCTCTGGATAAAACTGCAAATCTTCTTTTAAAAACTCTTAAAATTACATTTGTGTGTGTGTGTGTGTGTGTGTGTTTATGCACACACACAATATGTGGAGACCAGAAGACAATGTGGGTCCTGGAGATCAAAGGAAGTCATCATGCCTGAAGGCAAATGCCTTTACCTGATGAACCATCTCACCAGGCCTCTCTTCCTTCTTACTCTGATTACATTAAATTAGGCTTAAAAAAAAAAAACAACAACCACAGACTGAATGTTGGGATGCTTGAAATTTCCTCTGCCAGATTAATTAATCTACCCTCCTTTACATTTAACCTCACGCTGAGTGTGAGGGCATGGACGAAAGTGTAGACAAGATCTTTTCCATAGCATAATACAAATGGTTTCCAGTCCAATTATCAATCCTCGTTCTCATCTGCAAGCTTGCAAGCACAGGCTTTACTGTTTGCATCCCTATCAGCATTCTAGTCCTCTGAGTTCCCAACAGAGCTACCTGTTAAACTCTGCTTACAATTTAGTTCTTAAATACTAGTAAGGATGAGGAGATATTAGAATATTTCTATGTTGCTGGTGGCAACATAAAATAGTATTATTGCCATGCCAGTGGAGGTAACTCAGCTGTTTAAAGAGCTTGCCACACCAAGCAAAAAGATCATTATTCCAGCCAGGTGGTGGCACACACCTTTACTCCCATCACTTAGGAGGCAGAGGCAGGTGGATCTCTGAGTTCCAAAGCCAGCCTGCTCTACAGAGAGAGTGTCAGGACATGTAAGGCTGTTACACAGAGAAACCCTGTCTCCAAAACAAACAAACAAACAAAAAACAAGAAGAAAAAAGGTAGGTATGTAACTTGGTCCTTGGAGAGAAGGGAAGGGGCAATGTGGTAGTTAGAGAGACACACAGATAACTGGATTTCATTGGCCAGCTATTCTAGCCAAGTAGATGAGCTCCAGGTTCAGTGAAAAACCCTATCCAAAGAAATAAGGTGGAGAGTAACCGAGAGGAAGACATCCAAGGTGACCTTCGTCTCACACGTGCACACACCCACAGACACATGTGCATATACTACACACACACACACACCACATACTAATAGTATCATTTTGGAAAATATTTTTATATTTTATATGGTTTCTCAGGAAGTTAAACATGGCACTACCATGTGACCCAGCTGTTTTATTTCTTGGCATATGCTTGGTAATTCACTGATTGTCACCTTGACTGTACTGAGGGATATTTAGAAAACTGATACCTAGAACTAGGATCATTGCTGTCACCATGCCTGATCCTGTGAAGGAAAACTTAGGATTGACTTGTAATAAGAGTTAGGAACATTTGGAAGCATACACTAGAAAGTTGTCTGTCTTTTGTTGTGTTTTTAAAAATCCTTGCTGCCAGGCGGTGGTGGTGCACGCCTTTAATCCCAGCACTCGGGAGGCAGAGGCAGGTGGATCTCTGTGAGTTTGAGACCAGCCTGGTCTACAAGAGCTAGTTCCAGGACAGGCTCCAAAGCTACAGAGAAACCCTGTCTCGAAAAACCCAAAATAAATAAATAAATAAATAAATAAATAAATAAATAAATAAATAAATAAATATCCTTGCTGTATACTGACTACTAAATCCTCATCAAACATATAATTTGCTCTTTTCACTCTCCTTACAGTGCCTGTAGATGCACAGATATTTTCAAATCATGATGAAATGCAATTTGTCTGTTTTTGCTGTTGATGTTTATGTGGGTTGCTTTTGGCTTACTTTGTTATCTTTAGTTTTTATTCCATTTATTTATTTTTAAATTATTGTTGATTTATGTGTATGGATGGTTTGCCTACATGTATGCCTATGTACCAAGCATGTTTTGTGCCCATGGAGATCAGTGGGGGCATTGGATCCCCTGGAACTGGGGTTACACTCGTTATGAGCTACCATGTGAGTGCTGGAAATCAATCCAGGGTCCTCTGAACAAACAGCTACTACTCTTAACAACTGAGCCACCTTTCCAGCCCCTATTTTTTTCAATATATGTGAGGTTTTTCCTATATGTATGGCTGTGCAGCACATGCATGCAGTGCCTGTGGAAACCAGAAGGGGCATCAGACCCCCCTGAACTGGAGTTACAGGTAATTAAGTAGGTGCTGGGAATCAAACCCCTATCCTCTGTAAGAGTAGCCAGTGTTCTTAACTGCTGAGCCATCTCTCTTGTGCCTACTATATTATTTATTGTTTGTGTGACTTCATGTGTGTCACACACATGCATATGTACACACAAGTGGAAGTCACAAGACAACCTATAAGAGACTGTTCTCTCCCTCTACCATGTGGGTCCCCAGGATTGAACTCAGGTCATCAGGCAGAAATCAAGCACCTTGACCCTTTAGGCCATCTCACCTGTCCCCATTTGGTTTGTTTTCTGAGACAGTCTCCACTCTATAGCCCAGGCTAGCTTGGAACTTGCGGTCTTTCTGCCTTAGCTTCTCGAGTTCAGGAAAAACAGGCATGTGCTACTATATTTGTAGTGGGGTTTCTTTCAGAGATGATAAAAATATTCGAAAGCTGACTGTGGTTATGTTTGTGTGCGTCTGAAGATATACTAAAAATTGCTGAGTTGTATACATTAAATGGGTGAATTGTATGGTTTGTGACTTGTATCTCAATGAAGAAGAAGGAAGCATCTCTGCTTCTCCTACTCCTTCTCATCCTGCATACTTCCCCTTGCTCTTGGCCTTTCTCTTTTCCTGAATCCCTCTGCCTCATGCACATGGCTTTTGTCATCTACTCTCAAGGCCTTGAAAACAGAATCTCCAATAGGACACCAGGGTTCTCTGCCCCCAGGCTCAGTCTGTTCAGTCTGCCCCGTGCTCTCAGCAGATCTGACCACCAAATACATCCCTACTTGGTTGCCTTACTCAGAATACTGTCCCCAAACAGCCCAGTCAGCCTTTGCAGCCCATAGTGAAGGACACCTCTCACCTGAAGCACTCCCTACTGGGGTAAGATGAAATGCTACATTTGAAGGCCCTGGTTCTCTTTCTGTGCTGCTCCTTTGATGGGTACTGAGGCTGCCTACCAGCCACTCTGCCCTTTGCTGACTGGGACATAAGGAAGTTACTACTCTGTCCTGCCAGCTCAGCCTCCTCATATAATATGGGGATTCTGGAAATATGAACCTCCTGGGAGTGTTGAGAATTACATGAATGAATCCATGACCCTATGAAGATGTCAGTCTATGGTGGCTTTTGTTAGTTTCTCTCTGTCACCCCTCCCCCAACCTTGATAGCCAGCTTTGCCAGTCTCATGGCACCTTCCAAATAAGGCTCCATTAAGTTTAAACATAACTTTGCTGTAGCTGCCTTCCCTAGACCTGTCCCCTTTGAAGCTCCCAGACTGTCAGAACTGGGGCTGAGGCAGCTACTGCCACATGTTGTTCCTGCTCCACTCTCTCAGAGGACTGTCCATTACTTTTGGGTTCCACCTACATTCCACACCCTTGTCCTATAGAGTCTGTAGGGGAGCTATCATAAGCTTCAGGCTTCCACCCCTCACCTGGCTATCTTAGCCAACCAGGGTGTGAGTGTTCATAGGTTGCTGTAACAAATGGCCCTATGATGGCTTAAGATAACAAAGTCTTAGACTGATGAGATAAATGAATTGGTAAAGTTCTTGCCTCAAAAGCACAAGGATCACTGAGTGTGATCCTCAGAAGTCATGTAAAAAGCTGGGTGTGGTAATCCTTATAATTCCAACCCTGGGAGGGCAGAGCAGAGATGGTTGATCCTTGGGGCTCTCTGACCAGTTAGCCTACCTTACTCGGCAAGCGTAGGCCAGTGAACGAACCTGTCTCTAACACAAAACAAATAACAACAGGTGGACAGTGACTGAGGAACAATACCCTAGTTTTGACTTTTGATTTACACACACACACTAACATAAATTTATTACTTCACATTTCTAGTGGCCAGAAATCGAAAGTCGAGGCGTGGGCCAGCTGTGCTCTCTCTGAGAGTGGGAAGGGAGGATCTTTGCTTGCCTCTCCCTAATTTTGATGCTTAGAAGGCATCACTCCTATTTCTTACCTGTGGTCACATTACCTTCTCCCTGTTTGTACACATCTGCATCCTCTGTTCTTTAGAATATCACTGGTTAAAGTCCCATCATAATCCAGTATGACTAGCACTATTTCCTCTTGTTCACTCCCTATTCCTACCTCACCCTACCACCCCTCCCCTGCCAGGTGTACCAACATCTTAAACAGCAATGGTGAACTCCGTGGATTCCGTCCTCGGGACCGGGATGACATGGTCAAGAAGATCATTGAGCCTATGGCTTGTGATGGCCTCCGCACCATCTGCATTGCCTACAGGGACTTCTCTGCAATCCAGGAGCCTGACTGGGACAATGAGAATGAGGTGGTGGGTGAGCTTACCTGCATAGCCGTCGTGGGCATCGAGGATCCTGTGCGACCTGAGGTAGCTGCCCCTTTTCTGGGAACTGCTCTAATAAATATTCCCCAGGTTCAAGGTTGTTCTATAGGTGACAGGGTGGCTTTTTCCACCCTGGACTTCCACACTATAGGCTTGGGACACAAACATGCGTGGTGGGAGTCACTTTCTTCTGACTTTGCAAGATGTCACACCTCTTCCCACCCTATTTATAGATAGAGCAGCCTGGAAAACAGAGACTTGGAGTCCCTCAGGCCCATGGGACCTTCCTCAGTGCTTTTGATGCCCTTGCCAAGGCCTCTTGTCCTTGACCTATGGGAGCTCCGTGGGCCTGCCTGTCCTCTGGACAAGGCTCACACTCCACTTCTCCTGAGTGTCTGTAGGACCAAGTGATTGAAGGCCCAGATGAGGGGAACTGAAGAACTGGAAACAGCTGAATTGGGTGGTTTGGGGACATGGTGAGCAATTGTCAGTCAAAGGCTTAATTGTGTCTGAATGAGACTAAGGGCACATCCATGGAGATGTCAACTAGGCATATAACTGTGGGAATGGAGAGCTTAGAGCATACGTTCTGACTGGAAAGACATCCTAGAAACATCTTCCTGTGCATGTGAAGTCACTGAGAGTAGCTTCCAGTGATAGAGGCCAGATGTAGGGGAGGGGATGGTTCTCAAGGGTCATATGGGTGAAGCAAGCATAGAATGAAACAGGTTGTCTGTCTATTGATGGTCTTGACATTGGGAGGTCACTGAAGCCTTTGACCCAAACACATTTTATGTGATGTTTGTATTTCTTGGTCTTTGAAGATGGGAGATTCTTGTGAGTGGATCCTGAAGAAAAGACTGTGAAAGGGCCCTCTATCTTCCCAGCCCTGTCTGCTGGTATCTGCCTCATGTTAGACTACCTTGATTCTACCCATTAGCCTGAAAGCACATATCTGTGGGAACTGCTCTGGAGCTTTGGGTAGGACAAGGAAGGAGAAACTTTGCATACAAGGTCACAAAGCAAAGGTTCTAAAGCAAATACTCCCCACATCTAAAGAATGGCCACGGGTCACTGTCAACTGTATATCCTTGTATTCATTGGGAATGGTGTGAGAGCTAGAGTCAGTACAAGAGACCTAGGCTGGGCTGGCAGCAAAGTGAGCCCCAGGGCCAGCAATACAATAATATTTTTGCAAGTTTTCACCTCAGGATATGTGAAACACAGACAAGTGTTAAGAAAGATATAACCAGGACCTAGCCTCAGTGGATACTACGGGGCAGGGGTGGTCCAGGGTTGAAGCTCAGGACAAGAAGAATGTATCTCAGTTTAGGTGATAACTGAGGGATCCAGGGAACAAGGATAGCTCCTCTGTGACTTAAAATGGCTGAGAAGGAGTGCTGGGTGGTAGTGGTGGTTCATGCCTTTAATCTCAGCACTCGGGAGGCAGAAGCAGGCAGATCTCAATGAGTTTGAGACCAGCCTGAGTCTACAAGAGCTAGTTCCAGGACAGCTAAGACTGTTACACAGAGAAGAATCTCTGTCTCTAATTCCCCACCCCCAAAAAAAGTGGCTAAGAGGGAGTTCAGCAATAATGTTACTGGGAGACCAGACATCAGGTCCTGGCTCTGGGGCAAGCACAAGGGATCAGCGAAATCTCCATGAGTCTTAGCCAAACTCTCTGGGCATTGGAGAACACAGGAATGCCACCAGAGGGGGGAAGAGAGCTGTGTCTAGAGAAGTCCCACAGATGAATACTAGACCCAGGAACTGTAGAAGACAGGAGACTGGTCAGAGCAGACGAGGAGAGAACAGTCTTTCCTACAAGGTAGGGTATCTTCTGGGGTGGTGTCCCTGCCACCTGGCTGGGAGGCTGAGAACTTGGAGACTGAGTATGTGGGTGGGCCTTGGAGTGGTGGCTGCACCTGGACCCTGGGGTAACTCTGTTCAAAGTTCCCAGATTCCAGATTCAACATGGTCACCTGGAAGCAGCAGAGAAGGCGGCTTCCAGCCAGTTTGGGAAATGAAGCTGCAGAGCACCTTACACCCCTACTTGAGAGGAAGTTCTCTATACTCAAGGTCTTATGGAGCACCTTAAGACCCTAAGAGAACAGAATGTGTTCTTGAGACTTAGCATAAATAAGAAGACACATCACACACACACATACACACAGAGAGAGAGACAGAGACAGAGACAGAGGCAGAGGCAGTGAGTAAGCTACCATTCTATCCGAGGTATGTCTGTCCTTCCCTGTCACTTAACAGTTCTGGCTTTGATTATCAGATCACTATAAAAGCCTTCAATAGGGACACTCTGTTCTTGTTTGCCACAGTCTACTTCTTTCCTGATCCTGACTATCCCCAAACTTCTCTGTTCCTCTTGCCCACCCTGCCTCCTCTAGGCTCACTAGTTCAGGCAATTAGGCCAAATCTAGAGATGTCCTACATTCTTTCCCCTCGGGTTCAGCAGACAGCCCACCACTGTTCACGGGGTACGCACCAAGGAAGTCAAAGACCTAGACCTCTCCTCATCCAACTCTTCAAACACTGAGCTGGCCTTTCTCCTCCTCAGTGTGTATGCTATTCCATCCGGCCTTGTCTGCGGCCCCAGGGCCTGAAGGGCCACAAATACCATGTGTTTGGAAATTGTCCTTCCCATCTGCCCACTACTTGTTACGATGCTGCAAGGCCCAGGCTGGTCTCATGGCTTCCCACCCTCTTGTCCTGTTTTGTGCTTTGTGCTTGGGGTTCTCTTTCTCCTTCATTAGTTCTAGAACCTACTATGTTATTTGAAAAAGAAATGCAGGCATTGTAATCCCAATTAATGTCCCACTCCCTCTAGTGAGTACTTTATATAAAAGCTACAGCTGAGCCGGGCGGTGGTGGCACACGCCTATAATCCCAGCACTCGGGAGGCAGAGGCAGGCGGATCTCTGTGAGTTCGAGACCAGCCTGGTCTACAGAGCTAGCTCCAGGACAGGCTCCAAAGCCACAGAGAAACCCTGTCTCGAAAAACAAAAAAAAAAAAAAAGCTACAGCTGAGACAAAGATTAATTCCTGAGGAAAATGGTTGAGTTCTATGCTGAAAAACCGAAACAAACTAGACAAGAGTGGGAGGAGTTCAGCACAGCTGGGTCTAAGTCACTGCTCATCCTGTGAGCAGCCACAGTGAAGGAGATGTCAGGGACAGTGGGCTGGGGGGCTGGGGTGGGTACCTGCCCACTGCAGGCCATCCTCTGAACTGCTTCAGACCACACTCCACAGACCCTGCCCTTGAACAATAGGCTTTACTATACTTCCATATTTGTTGGAAGTTGGAATTCTGCAAATCTGTACCAGACACAAAATATGGGCTTGTCTTGCCAGCCCCACCCATTCTTATATCTCCCAGGTTCCTGAAGCCATTCGCAAATGCCAGCGTGCTGGCATCACAGTCCGTATGGTGACTGGAGACAACATCAACACTGCCCGGGCTATTGCAGCTAAGTGTGGCATCATCCACCCAGGTGAAGACTTCCTGTGCCTGGAGGGGAAGGAATTCAACAGAAGGATTCGAAACGAGAAAGGCGAGGTAGCTCCCTGCATCTGTCCCGGGCTGCTGCTTCTCCCATCCCTCTCCCATCACTACCAGCCACAGTGCCTGTCTGCAGCCTAGACGCTGAGGCCTCCATTATTTTCTCCAGATAGAACAGGAGCGGCTAGACAAGGTGTGGCCCAAGCTGCGAGTGCTTGCCCGGTCATCTCCCACTGACAAACACACGCTGGTCAAAGGTAACCAAATGTGTTCACCCTCTTCAACATGTGATTGTCTCTGGCATCCCTGAATGTTGTCACCTGCTCTTAGATTCTAGGGTGGAAGATTCTAAAGACTATGACTAGAAAACATCAAACTAATAATGGCTCATAGAAGCAGCCCTTCATTGGAACAAATGGGGAAACCAAGGCTGGGACAGGGAGACAATCATTCAGTTCACGCAGTGTGGGACCTTCCCTTCTACCAAATCTTGCCAGCCTATGTTACTGAGCAAAGGACCTTGGTGGAAGTAGAGGGATGAAGTTACCCCATTAAAGCCTGAGGACTTGACCCCATGAGTGACAAGGAGCATAGAAGCAGGCCATACCAAACATTGGCAGATACCTTCAACCCTACCCTAACCCATTCTGTGTTCCAGGCATTATTGACAGCACAACTGGTGAGCAGAGGCAGGTGGTGGCTGTGACTGGGGATGGTACCAATGATGGGCCAGCTCTCAAAAAGGCAGATGTGGGCTTCGCCATGGTAAGCCATCTGGTGCCAGACCAGTTTATCACACAGATGAAATCATGTTTCTCCTGGACTTAACTTTGCATCAGAAAATGGAGAGCCAGTATCAGGGCAGGTGACAGACTGCTAGAAGCTTCCTTCACTCACATCTTGACTGCTTGTGGCTGTGTGGGCTCTGACCATTATCAACTATATATGTGATTTGTTTAAAGACATCTCGTGTGAGGACACCAGAGGTTACAGTGGAGCCTAGCTGCACCACTAAAGAAAGGGAGAAACGCTGAACAGTGGCTTGACAACAGTGGTACCTGCCCATAATCACCTATTCTTAGTCCACTCAAAGTAGCCCCTGGCCCCAAGAGTGATGAGCAGAGACCACAGGGAGTTCTTCCTCTGGTTTCTCTCTTTCTGCTCATATAGATCTAGCTCTTCTTACTGAGCAGGGCGGCCTTCTAGATACTGCCCACATGGTGAGCCCTGCCCCCAACTCACAGTGGTTAGCAGCCTAGTGTCACCCCCCACCCCCAGCAGAAAGGAGAACCTTTTACTCAGTCATATTTGGTTCAGCAGTGGGATGGGGAAGTACAGCATTCCTGGACCTCACAACCTGGAGTAGAGAGCAGGCTGAACTGTCCAGGGTGACTGATGTCACAAGACCAGGTCCAAGATGGAGTGGGTGAGAGCTACACAGACTTGATGTCTATTGCTATGCCCAAGCTTATGCGGTGGAGCAGCAAAAATCTGCTGTGGAGCCAGGGGATGGGTCCTTTCCCCTACCCAGACAGACAACCCACATTTCTCAGGGTTTCTTCAAGTAGCAAGACAAAGGACTGGTGAGTAGCCGCCCAGTGGCAGCTGGACCTTGTGGAAGGCTGTATGGATGGCCATGTTGTTAACAACCATGTTGTTTAGCAGTAAAGGCCCCCTCACAGCCAGATGTGGCAACATGCAGTTCGCAGCGTAGAGTGTGTTAGATTAAAACAAGTGCTGTTCAATTAAGGCCTTATTTGGAAGAGAAAGGCAGGGAACCATCCCAGGTGGGCTGGGTGCCCAAGGAGGACTTGAAAAATAAGCACTATGCTTATATACCATCCCCCAGGGCATCGCAGGCACTGATGTGGCCAAGGAGGCCTCTGACATCATCCTGACTGACGACAACTTCACCAGCATTGTCAAGGCCGTCATGTGGGGCCGCAATGTCTACGACAGCATCTCCAAGTTCCTGCAGTTTCAGCTGACAGTCAACGTGGTGGCTGTGATCGTGGCCTTCACAGGTGCCTGCATCACTCAGGTGGGCACCAGGGGCCTACAAGAGGCAGTTGGTTTCTAACGGCAGTAATGTGGGCTCAAGAGGGCCATATTAAGAACAAGTGTTTTGCTTGTTGCAGATTCTTTTTATTGAAATCAAAATCATATAAGAAAAATCTTATCTCTTCATGGTAGCTGTTTAGTAGATTTTTTAGTATATTCACAGTGTGAATCATCACTTCCTTCTAGTTTCAGAACACATTCATTCATCTCAAAGGAAACCTTTCGCCTACCAGCAGTCATTCCCCACCCCACCCCCAAGCCCCTGACAACTGCCACTTCTTTCTGCCTCTATTTATTTGCCTGTTGTAGATAATTTGTATCAGTGGAATGAAATGGCATGTGGCCTTTGGGGTTTGTTTTTTACATTTTTTTGCCAAGGGGGATGGGCATGTGTATGTGCTGCAGTGCACATGTGGAGGCCAGAGGACAACTTGCATGAATAACTTCTCTCTTTCCACCATTTGGGTCCCAGATAATTGAACTCTATTCACTGAGCCAATTTGAAGATTCAACATATGGCCTTTGCACCCCACATCTCACTTTGCATGTTTGTAAGATTCATCCATCTTGCAGCTTGGCCCAGTGCTTTATTCATTATCATAGCTGCACAGGAGTCCACTAGGCCCCATTATGTTTGTTATTCATCCATGCTTTGGACCACTTCTGCTTCATTGCAGTGTAGTGTTGCTAGAAACGCTCATGTCCAAGTTTCAATATGCATATGTCATCCACTCTCTCGGGTTGAGATCTGGGAGTAGAATGACTGAGTTTCAGAGAAATTCTATATTTCCCCTTTCTCAATGCTTTCATCTTCCCCATTGGTTGGAGGCCAGAATTTATTGATTTCTTGTTAGGGATGGTTGACTTTATTGTCAAAAAGTAGTTAACTATTTTGAGTGATTAGCTTGATCCTTTAGTGTGTGTGTGTTGGCAAGGTGTGCATACATGTGCATTCATGTTTATTTAGAGGTCAGAGGTCAACCTCTGGTGTTCCTTGGAAGTTTTTCACCTTGTTCTTTGAGAGACAGACTTTTTTCAATAAGACCCCAGCCTCACTGATTAGGACAGGCTAGCTAGACAGCAAGCCTTAGAGATCCTCACATCTTCATCTTCCCATCACTGAGATTACAAAATCACACTGCCATGCCAAGCTTTTGTGATACAGATTCTAGAGGTTGAGATTAGGTTTTCATGCTTGTAAGACAAACACTTTACTAACTGAGCTAACTCCCCAGACCCTCAGGGACTTTCTCTTGATATCTAAGTCAAGTATGAATGATATCGTAACAACCATCCTAACCATTTGTAAGTACAGAATCCATGCCTCAGCATATGCAGTTTACTCTCAGAATATTCCCATGATTCCCTAGAGGACACCTCACACCCATTAGCAGCCACTCCCCATTGCCTCTCCAGCTTACCTATTCCTCTGTATGTGAAATTCAGACCACAACTTTGAGATCACTGCCACCAGTGATCTCAAGAAGAGAGGGAGGTAGGTGGGAGTTAGGAAGCCAAGTGGAAAACATCTGCAAACCTGAGATTCCCATGACATTGGCAAAACTGAGCTTCTCCTCAGTAGTGGCAGGCTTTCATATCCTAGCACCCCAAGGTTACTCTATGTAGTTCTGCATGGCCAGCATACACGAAGGTGACTGCCCTTCTCTGCAGGACTCTCCTCTCAAAGCTGTGCAGATGTTATGGGTGAACTTGATCATGGATACATTTGCCTCACTTGCCCTGGCGACGGAACCCCCAACTGAGTCACTGCTGCTGCGGAAGCCATATGGCCGAGACAAGCCCCTCATCTCACGTACCATGATGAAGAACATCCTTGGCCATGCTGTCTACCAGCTCACTATCATCTTTACCTTGCTTTTTGTTGGTAAGTTAAACCAGAGGCACATACTTCATGCGTGAGCCCTGTCTGTGTCCTCAGTCTGGCACAGGATGGGATACAGCACTTATAGACTGAAGAAAGCAGGCCCGCTCTATACCTTTGGCCCATACCTCCCTGCTTCAACATGTACCCTACTGTACATCCCTGGGGCAGATGTGGTGGGGGAGAATGGCCACTGGGGCTGAGAGATCTCCTTCTCAGCCCCTGCCTCGCTCCTCCCTTCAGGAGAGCTCTTCTTCGACATCGACAGTGGAAGGAACGCACCCCTGCACTCGCCCCCCTCTGAGCACTATACCATCATTTTCAACACCTTTGTCATGATGCAGCTTTTCAATGAGATCAATGCTCGCAAGATCCATGGTGAGAGGAATGTCTTTGATGGTATCTTCAGCAACCCCATCTTCTGCACCATTGTCCTGGGCACCTTTGGAATTCAGGTAGGACATGAAGGTGTAGGGGCACTGACATTGGCCTTCTTGTACCCAAATCTTTTCCACATTCTAGAGCATATGTTTTGCATCTTCCAAGCATTGCTGAGCTCAGTTTTTCATCTAACCTACTAGCTTCCAAGGGGCTATGGGTAGCCTTTATCCCCCATCCTTCTCACATGGTTTCCAGAACCCTTCTTCCCTAACTCTCTCTTGGTCAACCATGTTAATTTCTAGCACCTAACTCCTTGGTGTTCTAGAACAATAGAGATTCTTTAGGAAAAGCTTGCTGTGCACATGGTTGATATGTTAAACTTTGGCTCCCACAACACTGTGGTCAGGGTGGCAAGCTCAGCTCCCCAGGAGGGGCTAAATGCTCTAAAGTATAGTGTCTTCAAACAAAACATCATTTATAGTTAAGTCCCACAAATCAGGAAATGGCTGTCATAGAAATGTAGCTCACTGTTCACAGATCCCAAAAAGAGGGGCATGTCATACATTGGTGGCCACCTCTAAATGCCAGTTAGGAACCACTGAGAGGGGAATTTTACTGTGGTTTCCCAGGACCAAATGAATAAGGGGATTAACAGACTTCATCTTGGCTAGCATGAAATCATTTCAGCCCACCATGGGGTATAGACTGGCCCCACTTGCCTGGAAAATGGCTCTGAGCAAGGTTGGGTAATATGCTATGGATTGCTTGGTTAGCATTTAAGATATTGTCCTGGGTGTATGACTTCTTCTAAAGTAGACAACAAGGAAGTCAGGAGGCCGAAGCAGGGTGACCCTTAAACTATAGGGCCATGCAGAGCAGGCAAATGTGAAAATAGCCTTGGTGAAGCGGGAAAGATGGTGCAGACAGCTGAGTCTCACCTGGAGGCTGGAGGCAGCAGAGGGTAGGTGGGAGTGGGTGACAGCATGTGAAGCTACACAATGACACATCCTGGTACCAAAAGGCAGGACATGCCAGTAAACATTTGTCTATGGCCAAAGTGGTCTGGCTCCCAGGAGACAAAGTCAGTCTGGAGGGCAAGGTTTGTAGAGGGCTAGATAGGACGCAGAGAAGTCAGGAGCCACCCTGGTAATAAACTGCTCCTCCTCCCACCACTCTCCATTCCTTCCCCCAGATTGTCATCGTCCAGTTTGGTGGGAAGCCCTTCAGCTGTTCACCACTGTCCACAGAACAGTGGCTCTGGTGCCTATTTGTTGGTGTTGGGGAGCTGGTCTGGGGACAGGTGAGTGTCTGCCTCGTCAACTTTCTCACCAATACCTTCATTCCGGTGGCTTCTGTTCATGGCCCTCGGAGTGGATAAGACACCAGGCATCCTGTTCCACCTACGCCTCTCACTATCCCCACTCCCTGCCCCACAGTCTTGGAGCCTATGGCCCGGAACTTGTGCGGTGTGTGCTCAGGCTCAGGCCTATGACATACTATAGCCTTGGGGTAAGGTCACAAGTGACAACCTCAGGAATGAGAACATAGAGCAGATAAGTCACACACTGTCCTAGGAAATCATCTAGTTTCCTTCCCCATAGTATAAGCGAAAAATTGCCCCCTAAACCTGGATATTTGGGGAACTGCAAGTGAATCTGGGTGTAGAGCACTTGTTTAGCTGTCATAAAGTCCTGGGGACCATCCCCAGCAGTGCAAAAAACAAGATGGAAAGAGAGCCAGCCTGTGGAGCTTGGGATGTCCCAATAGATTTGAAATTAAACAATGCCCTGCTATGACATCTATGGGACAAAGACAGCTTGAGAAAAAGGAAGTGTTTTGGCTTCATGGAAAGTGGCAGGACACCACCCTGTGGACCTGAAAGTCACAGCTGCCCCAAAGGAGCAGTTGTAGTACCCAGTGATGAAATCAGGAAATAAAATTTTGGGTGTCGGCAGCCAGTACAGTCTTAGGCACCAAGCCAGCTCCCTCCATGGGACACTGAAGCATTTTGTTCAGAGTTCGGGAACACTAGTTTGGGAAGCCACATCAGGATCTGCTTCACTTTGGGCCTTGGTCAGCTCAGGCTGCCACAGCAGACTACCAGAGACAGGCAGGTTACACGAAGGCATGTATTTTCTCACAGCTCCAGAAGCTTGAAGTCTAAGATCAAGGGCATCAAATTCAGTATCTGGTAGGGGTTCCTTCCTGGCTTCTGGTTAGCTACTTTCTCACTATGGGTTCCTAGAAAGCTCTCTGGTATCTCCTCTTATAATGGCACAAATCTGGTGGGATCAAGACTTCAACCAAATGACTTTATTTACCCTCTATTATCTGCCTCCTCCAAATACTTCCAAATTGATGGTTAGGGCTTACGACTAGGGGATAAGGAGGTACCACTTAGGTTTATAACACTATGAATTTTGTTTCTTTATCCTCTTGGCATGTCCTCTACCAAGCTGGCCGCAGAGGCCACTTCAACTATGGCAGTTGCTGGCCTCTGACATTAATCATGAGAGACCACTTAGCTTTTCCATCTCATTTTCAAGAAATCTCTTCCTTTCCATCAGTGCACCTCCTTCCTGTTATACTTCTGCTGAAGAGCCCAATGGAGTCCCTTCATGCTCTGCAGTCTAGACTCTATATACTCCACTCTGCCCTATCTATGCCAGCCTCTAGTTAACCTTTGAACTCCCTGATGCAATAACCACTGCAGTTCTTCTGGGGTGCGTGCTGCCTGCCTGTAGCTCAGAGTATTTTTAATTATAAAAGTAATGCACATTCAAAGTGACAAAACTTGGAAAAAAGGAATCTCTATAAAGAACCTTAAAGCCACTCCTCTCATGCTGACAGGAACCTAAGAGGGACAGAATGATCTGCCATCCTCCACCCAGACAGTTGAAAGGCACATCCCAGCCTTTCCTTCTTGTCACCTTTTCCTCCCTAAAAGGGTGATGTGGGATTTCCCTCTGTATGTTGTGATTACCATTGATTAATAAAGAAAACTGCTTTGGACCTATAGCAGGGCAGAACTTAATTAGGCATGGAAAGCTAGGCTGAATGCTGGGAGAAAGGAGGTGGGGTCAGAGAAAAGCCACATAGCCCAGCTGGAGCCAGACAGAACTTTACCCAGTAAGCCACAGCCACGTGGTGATACACAGATTAATAGAAATGGGTTAAATTAATATGTAAGAGTTAGCCAATAAGAGGCTAGAGCTAGTGGGCCAAGCAGTGATTTAATTAATACAGTTTCTGTGTGATTATTTCGGGGCTAAGTGGCGAGAACTAATTAGTGGCCTCCTCCAACAAAAGCCCCTGATCACAAGCCCTTTTCTAAGTACTTCTTTCTCCAGGAAATACCAGGAATAAGCTTCCATGGAGCTCAGTCTCAGAGAACATGGCAGCCAGCTTTTCTTCCAGTAACCATGAAGGCCAGCAATGTGGAATGTTATCAGCTAGGAAGCTCACCTGAGTCCCGGTGTGCAGTTTCTCTTTGAGGTCAATCACATGTGTAGAGTGGGTATTATGCTGTACTGAGATGGCTGGCCTCAGTATCCACACCCTCTGTGCCCCATAAGAAATATATACACTAGCAGGTATCCCAAAGCCCCCAAATGAGCCCATTCTTCTCAGGAAGCATGCCCCAGGCACTTCAAGATCCTTCTCAGAAGTGGTCAGAGGCCTGCACTGTCTTCCTCACATGGTACTCTATACATTGGCCTCTCTGCTCCATGGTCCTGGATGAGACTCAGTAGATCAGGAGTCTTCTACAAGAAAGCGGCAATTTAGGGTCTACCAGGCCCCGAGTGGGCTTTATCTCTGAGAGGTGGGGCCTCTGGTTTATTCCTGGTCACGGAAGAGCCTGCTCTCATGGCCACCTCTGTTTGCTGCCCTTTGACTCTGGCTTTCCCAGGTCATTGCCACCATCCCCACCAGCCAGCTCAAGTGCCTGAAGGAAGCAGGGCATGGGCCTGGGAAGGACGAGATGACTGATGAGGAGCTGGCCGAGGGGGAGGAGGAAATCGACCATGCTGAGCGAGAGCTCCGCAGGGGCCAGATCCTCTGGTTTCGGGGCCTCAACCGGATCCAGACACAGGTAAGCTGCTGTTCCACGTGACTCCTATTTTGCTGCCTTAAAAATCAGGCAAGAAGCAGAAACTGGGCATACAGAATCCCAAAGCCAGCAGGGAACTCCCTGAATCTGGCCCCCAAGTATGCAGAGGCAGTGGCTAGTTCCCCTTCTACCACACAGAGGTGCCCACCACTGGCTGGCCATTTAGCTCACATCTCCCTGACACGTCCCTCAGTGCCCAGGTAGCTTCTCTCCTAGATGGGTACGAACATGTGCTCAGGGCTCTCTCCGAGGCACAAACCAGCTCTGTCTGCTTTCCTTGACAGGGCTACTTAGGTAATGGGCAAGTTGCATTTGAGTGTGGGAGAAAAGACTCCATTTCAAGGAATCTTTGACTAGTTCTCTGATCACTAAAGTCTTCTGTAATCACTGTGCAAAAGCCTCTCTAGGAAGTGGACTCTGCCACCAAGTTAGTTCAAACCTCAATAGGCTAGGCTAGTCAAGGCTAAAGCCATCAGCTACAGTTCCCAAAAACATCAGACTGCCAACAAAAGGCAGTAGTTAAGGCTTTAAAAAAAAAATCTCATGTGCCAGGCTACCCTGATCTCCGCCACCAATTCCTTTTTGGCCAGCTTTCTTACTAGAAGGTTCCATACTTGCTGCCTATTTCCATCTTCCCCTCACACTCTGTCATGATTGCACTGCCCACCACTGCCACTATGGCTCTCACCACTGTCTGCAAGGCCTTCTTCCACTCCATACTGTCCAGTTGCCCTCTGGAAGTGTTGCTGGCCCTGCTCATCCTGACAGCTTGCTGTTCCTTCTGAATTTCCATCTCCTCTCTGTCTTTATATTCCTGGTATCTCCACCTCCCACTCCAACCCTGATCTCTCATGCTGAAAAGCCCTTGGAGAACCTGCTAGGGAACTAGCTGAGGCCAAACATTGCACCAGGCCAGCAGGCCTCCTCACACTGCAGTCTCCGGGACTGACCTGGAAGCGATTTCCCATGGCCTAGCTGGTATCCTCTAAATTACCGTGGCACTGTTACTCATTGCCTGTTCCCATCCAAGGCCTTGGCTATCGTCTCTCTGATGCCAGTTTCACTACCTCGGCTGTAGGTACAATCACTTTTCCTCTCTGGGAACTTATTGGCTAAGGCAGAATCAGCTGGGTAGATTCTCCTTGAGTCTGTCTGACAACTTACGCACTGGGAAAGGACATGATTCCACACCCCTCCCCATGTATTCTTTCAGCTGCCTTGACACACATGGCCCAGAACAGGCTATCCTCTGGACTCTAAGGTACACACAGCTACTCCAGCACCCCTAGTGATCTAATGGTGTCCATCCTGAGAGTGCCCCCTCTTTTCCCTTCTAGGCTCTGTGGGTATACCTGCCACTGGCAAGGCACCAGGGTCATTCCTTGCCTTCCATCTGTCTTTGTTTATGCCTGCCCCTCTGCCACCACCATGGGGCCTATGGAGCTTATCTCCATTATCCCCAGGATGAAGTTTCAGCTTCTGACTGTAGTCTTCAAGCTCTAGCTTCTTGGCATCACCGCACTCCTCCCCTACATATCCCGATGACTCTGTGCTGCTTTTCCAGATGTGCACCCTGCCCACCCACACTGCTGTGCCTCCCTGCTTGCTGCCGTGTACCCTCAGGGCTCTTTTTCCATGCTATAAAAGCCTACTTAAAGGTTGCCAAGTCTATGCTTTCTTCTCACATACTATCCCCCTACCTCTATGGGCTATCTGTGTGACTGAGTCCAGCACATTGAATCTGAGAATACCAGAATTCCGTGGGGGAACTACTTAGAGAGCAGGATCCTTTAAGACTGGGCGAGGTGGTACCAAAGAAGTCCAAGTTGAAGGCATTCCTCAAGGACCAAGAATCCCAAGAACCTACTCCAGTGTGTCCGGGTTCATATCTGAGCCACGTTACCCTAGCTATGATTCAGATGGATCCTGGGAAAATGGGAACCACCATTAGATCTCTAGCCCAAGCCTTCTCTCCCCACGGGGTGAGACAGTGCTTTCAATACAGTGCCCAGTACAAGCATGGCTGCAACCTAAGTAGCTTTGACTTGTTTCCTGTAATAAATGTTTACTCACTAGTATGAATGTATAGCAAATGTCAGAAAACAGCCCTCATATCTTCCCAATGTGCATGTGGCCACCTAACTGTGCCTTCCAGGAGACTGTGACTGTGACCACCCCCAGTAACCCATCCTTTTCTGATTCAGGGCAGATCTTATCTGCCATGCTCCAGTTCTGATACAAAGCACAGAAATAGAGTACAGCAGTGACCCAACTCTACATCAGCCTCTTTTATTTCTGTTATGTAATTCCAGATACAGTTAGCATCTTTATCTGCTTAAGCAACCCTACCCCAACCTAGAGTGTCAATGGTAGCCTGGCCACCAATCTATGTTGTATCTTTGTGTGTCTGTAAACTTCTGGGCCTGCCACTGCTGCCCATCCACTTGGAGTCTTGGTGTTCCATGTCATTCTAACTGTTCCATGCCCATGTAGATGCTTTGCAAGCAAGGAGATGGGACCCCAGGGAAAGAGGGAGTGGTACAAAATCAGCCAATGAGAGCCAAGGCTGGTACCAGTTCCTCAAACACACTTCTTGGCCCTCAGTAAAGCCACACTGATTCCCCCATGGGATCTCAACTTCCATGGCTTTTCCAAGTGGGGCTTTATCATTTCAGATTCGTCATGACTCTCAAAAATACTGAACCGGTCACTTTAGCTCAACTTGTTCTATTTGATTCGGAAAACCCGCTTTAAAAAAAAAAATAACTAAAGCCTGTGGAAGGCTTTTCAGGTTGTATGTGTTTCCTAGGCAACTGGCCCCAGATTTCTGGATCTTGTGAACCACAAAATTGCTCCCCGGATTTCGGAGGCCTGCACACCATTTTCTGTTGCAAAGTAACTTGATGCCCGCTCTCACGCGTGTTCTATACTAATGTATCCATGCACCAGATGCTAGGGTGCTGCTCCACAATAAAAGAGAGTGCCTCAAACCTGGATCATGTAGCTTTCTGGATGTTCATGACGTGGTCTGTCTTTTTTGCATTCCATTACAAATTGATGAGATTCTTTACCAATGGCTGAGCCCTTGTTCCTGGCCAGTTCTGGGGCCTCTGGTAGGGGGAGGGTGGTGACGGTGATGCTTTCATAAATATGGTTATCCTGTGGGGACATCACAGAAGATATCATGGAGACTGATGCCAAACTGAGGCAGCAAAGGCAGCTTTCCCATCCCTTGTCTTTTCCATCGCCTAGAAACCATGCGGTCCAAAGAAGCAACACCACATCCCAGAGTTTGCAACACCACCACATCCACACATCTTCCTTACATGAAATACCCAACCACGTGTACAACATATTCCTCACAGATGCACTCACGGCCTCAAAGCCTGCCTTCTCTCGAGGAAAGGAGTGAGGAAGTGGGTCGTACTGGGTGAAAAGCAGCCCTGGGCAGGTTAAATGGAGGGATGGCAAGTCTTTCCTCAGGGGGGCTGAGGTTGAAAGACATTTTGTTTGGAGGAAGGTGTCAACAGTGAAGCTGCTTCTTTTGAAGAAGCCCCGTCAGAAAGCCAGAGGAGACTGGAGGCCAGGGAGTTCCCACTGCAGGGCTTGGGATGCCAGACAGTAACGGGTCTTTGGAGTCCAGAAATGCATGTTGGCTTGTCTGCTCGTTTTATTCAATGAACTGCATGATACTTTCCAGAAGTTAGATCCACCATCAAAGCTTCTCTCCACACTGAGGCCATTCTCCAGGAGAAGGCTGCCAGTGTGCCTTGCCTCTGGCCTCCCTGAGTCTAGGCATGTGGTCTCCCAGTGTCACAACTGGATATGGTGGCTTAGCTACAGTTCCTTCAGACCCTACTTCCTATATTTGTCACAGCGTCATAGTCAGAGACAGAGTCAGAAAATCCAAAGACAATGAGTCAGGAGGCTTATAGCAGGATTTATTCACAGGGCTCTCCTAGGGTCTCATCTTCCCCTTCATCTTCTAGAAAGCGCAAAGGGTTGTCCCAACTCCTCCCAGCCTCCATGCATGGGGGCTATAGGAAAAGTTCTGACAAAACAAAGCCTCTGATCTTGGAAGCCCCTCTTCTACCTAAGTCTATATTCTGCTGAAATCCGAGTGATTATCAACCCCCCGCCACAGTGGAGCAGGACAGAACAAGAGACCCTCTGCTAAGAGGACCATGAACAAGGGCAGTGATTTCCCAGGGATCCAGGCAAGGGCCTCCAGCCCACAAACTGCTGGAGAATGCTTCCACCTTCTAATAAGAGCATGTCATATCCCTCAGGTGTGTTGGGGCGGAAAAAAGTGTTGAGAACTACCGAAGTAGGATAAGGAAGTGTTGCCAGACACAGGTACTTATTGACGAGTGGCTCTCGATGAGCGTATCGTGAACGCAAGTGACTACCTACAAAATGTTTGCAGTGTGCTTCCACCGGTGACCTTTCCTTCCCACACTCCTGACCACTAACCATTTGCCCAGCAAAACCCTCTCTCAGTCATGGCTTTGTCAAAAGCATTGTCAGCTTCCAGGAATGGGGCTGACCTAGCTGAGGCTTTGCTGGCCCCATATGTCCCCAGTGTGGTCCCTGCCCTCACCCAGCCCCACCCTGTGTGGTAGCCTGGACCTCCATGCAAGCCAACTTTTATCTCATTTTCTCTCCCACAGATGGAGGTAGTGAGTACCTTCAAGAGAAGCGGGTCATTTCAGGGTGCTGTGCGCCGGCGGTCTTCAGTCCTCAGCCAGCTCCATGACGTAACCAATCTTTCTACCCCTACTCACGTAACTCTCTCTGCCGCCAAGCCCACCAGCGCTGCTGGCAGTGAGTCTTGACTTCCCTTTTCTCTCATAAATGCCACCTGGGGGAAGATAAAGCGTCCCTGACTCTTCCTTCTCTTTTCCAGTCTTGCATTTCTGCTCACCGTGGCTTTTCTGTTCCTTCTTTACTGCCCTGTCCAGTCCTTCCCGCCAGACGGTGTCTCTCCAAAGCCATATTCTCTTTATGAAATGACCCCACAGCACTGCCGGGCCTTTCGTCCTTTGCTTTGTTTGGGTTTTGGTTTGCATTTAGTACCCCTGCTACCATTGGTTTTCTTTTCTTGGATTTGTCTGCATGTACCCATGGTTCTTCATGAACTCAGGCTTCTTCCAGTGGTTTCTGGTGTCAGGATGGGGACTTGCTCCATGTTCTGGGGTGAGTGTCAGGAAAGCATGTGGCCCATGGCTACCCTTCTGGGGTAGGTAAAAGCCCACAGTGTGGTATCATTTGCAGCAGAAGAATCCAGCCTATCTCCCTGGAGAAGAAAGTAACAATTTTCAGCATTCTCCTTGAGGTGGCTTCCAAAGGATGCCCCTGTCTCCAGTCCCCAGGTGGCTCAGTGTTGACTGTTGAGCAATTCGTGCCTGCCCTGAAGGCCCTGCCCTGAGTCAGGATCTGTTAGAGGAGCCCTGATAACAGGAGCTCAGAGGCCAGACAGGTGCTGTTTTATGTGTTCCCAGGCATCTTGCTCTTTCCAAACAGGCCTCAGTACTGGAGGATCTGAATCCAATCTTGTGCAATCCTCTCTACTCCTTCCTCAGAGAAGCCAGGGCATTTCAATGACAAGTTCCCACCATGCAATTCACATTTTGAAGAGAACCCTGGGTTGACCTGACTAGATAGAAGCTTCCATAATTGCTCACATCTTTTTATAAAGACAAGGAAGAGGCCACTAAACTGTTGAACCTGTCATCCTACAGTGCCCCAGCAGGAGAGAATGCAGGCAACTACATGGAGGCGGGGTCACTCCTCGGAGGTTGTCTACTTTTGGTAACAAAGTCGGGAGGTTCCAAAAAGTGAACAGTAAACCTTCGAGTATGAGTCCAGGGCCCCTGCTGGGACGGTTTGATGCTAAGTCTTTCCTTTCCTTCCAGTGAGCCCCCTACAGCTCCCACCAGACGGAAAGCCTTAACTACCTCACCTTTTTCCCATCACAGACTCTTCGGGTTCCTTTCTGCTTGGTTTCTTTCTGTTCTTTTCTTTCTTTTATTTATTTTTTTTAGGAACTGGTGAGAGGTCCCCAGTGAGAGGTATCCCTCCTCTTCCTTAAGCTCTTCTTTTGGGCTGCTCTGTCTTTTACGGAAAGGATAAGTGTCCCCCAGGAACAACACAGATGTATGTGCTCCACAACCACAGGCCACATGCACCTCCAGCTTGTACACCCCCTGGACCAGCCACCGAGGCCCCAGATATGGCCTGACACATGTCACTGTTGGTCTAGAAAGCAGCCAGTGCTCCTGGCATATCCCGATGGGACCAAGAAAGATCTCAGGGCTACTTTAGATGCCAACAGGAGGCTCTCTACCAAATCGGTTAAGGACAGACTGGCCCATGGCCTTCCAGCACATGTTGGCCATGCCCACAAGAACCTCCTACACCAATGCCCAGGTGGGCAGCACTAGCTTCCTTCCTCTACACAATATGAAGAGTGGATGTAGGACACACATAGATCTGCTCAGCCCTTCTCTTCCTGCTGACTTCTTTCTTCACTTTCCACCTGTCTGCCTACCCACCTGTCTGTCTGTCTGTGCATCCATCTACCTGTCCACCTATTGCCTCAGGGGAAGAGCAGTTGGCAAGATTCTTCTATGTATGATACCCCAAGCCTCTTCCACAACTCTAGTCTTAGCCCTCACTGGAGCCAGTCAGCCTCAGAGGCCCTGCCTCACCTGTCTCTACTACCTCTTCAGCCCCCATTTCTCCTATTTCCTCCTTAAATGTGGTCTTTATTTTCTTCCTTAGCCCATAGTACCTTGCTTCTTTCCCTCCTTCCTTCCGTGGTCATCTGTTCCCCCCTTCCGGCCTTCGGATTCCACCAGTGCCTGGTAAGCACAGCGGGAGAGACACTCCCCTCCTGCTGATCATGAGCCATTCCAGGGAAACCTAAGCAGAGGTGAGAGCTCAGTGGCAGGGTCTTCTAAGGAGGGAGCTGGCAACTCCAAACAGGACATGGTTTGCTTCTGGAAGCCACTGGTTCAAATTTATAGTTGCCCACATCAGTTCCAGCTAGAGCTCAGAGCCTCACTTCTGAATTCGGAGGGCTTTCACAAATCCCACACCCAACACCCTCACAAACTAGGAGAGGACCCTACTCAGGACCCCATAGGCAGGCAGGCCTGGCAGAGTGGCCACTAGCTCACCTTCCCCCTTTCCTTGGAACTCTTCAGAGGACCAAATCTGCTTGAAAGTAAAGCAGGGTAAAGGTCATGATGGAGCTCCCCTGAACAACGTACAGCATTGGGCAAGGTGTTTTGACCACAGCTGCCCCAGCTGTCCTGACTAGCCCTAGAATTTCCCCATATATGAGGAATTTTCCATCCTCTTTACTTGCTCTAGGCTGTATTGCCTTTCACCCCTCAGAGTCCAGAGGCCTGTGACTCTTGGGTACTGGATAAGCTTCCTGTTGAAAGGTATTGCCACTAAGAGCCTCGGGCTTTCTAGGGATAAAGCCACTCATCATGTGCACTGGGGCCAATTCAAGAGTAGCCAGATGGAGAAGTGACCAGAATCCTTTGGACTCAATATGCTCTTCTCATCTTTTCTAATGTCTCACTCTGTGTGTGTTCTCTCTCTCTCTCTGTCTGTCTCTGTCTCTCTGTCTGTCTCTCTCTGTGTCTGTCTGTCTGTCTGTCTGTCTGTCTGTCTGTCTGTCTTTCCCACTGCTGCTTCTGGCCACAAGAGTCTCTCCACATCCCCACATTCCCCTTATACAGTCTGAGCTGGCCATGACCTCCTCACTCCTAACTCCAGAATGGCCTGTGCAACTTTTACCCTACTCAGCTATTTTTCCTCCCTTGCCTGGCCTCAAGGCCATCCCTATCACAGCCATTTCATTCATAATCCTCTGGGTCCACGGAGTATTGTCTTCCCTCATGGCTGCTACCTCATTTCTTGTGACCTGGGCCATTATCTGGTCAGCCTGTCTGGGATGGCTCAGGAAACAATGAGGCTATGAAATCCTGTTTGCTGTGGGTTTCCATCATGCCCCTTCTTACACCAGCCACACACTCACATACTAATGCTACAGAACTTCATTCTCCTAATGAATGTCAAGAACCTCAAAAGGGTAGTCAGAGAGGGGTTTATGCAGTCATCCAGCTTTGCTAGCAAGCAACAAAAACAAGGCGCTAAGTATCTCCCTTCTAGTGGGAACAGAAGGAGCATGATCTTTGGAAATGCAAGCCTGGATCCTGGCATCACTGAAGCCTCTCTATGGGCTCCAATGCCTAAGAGTTCTTTTGTGTCTCTTTCCCATGGGAACACAGAGACATACCTTTGACCCTCTTCTGCCAAATACCAAACTCTTTTCCCCATCAGCTCACCCTGGGGACCCTCTCATTCCAACCAGCAGCCAATTCCAGTCCATCCTTCGGGTAGCAGCACTGGGCCTCTATACTCGAATGTTTACTGTCTCAGTAGTTTGAGATAAGATACCTTCTGACGCAGGACAGCAAAGATTTGAGCACCATATCGCCAGAGGGGATTCTTCCAGGTTCTGATGAAGAATTTGGAAACCGATAACAGCAGTTGCTTCATTTTAAATGGTTTTCGCAACATGGAAACCTTTCACCCTTTGGGGGAAGGGAACTAAAACCAGCCAGGTAAGCCCCTGCAGCTTTGCTTTGACATAAACTTCCAGAGCCCAGGAAGGCATGCTTTTCACTCTCACACACCCAACAAGGAAGGAGCTGGCAAATCGTTTTAAGTTTGCATCATTGTCAAGAAATGAATTAATGCTGAGCCAAATCACCCCACTTACGTTTTCTGGGAGAGTTTATTGACATTTTTTGTAGCTATTTGAAAGTGTACACACTGGATCCACACTAGGAAAGGTATCAATTAGTTCTCTAGTTGGGGTCCTATCCTACTCTTTCTGGAAATAGAGGCTAAACCCCATGGAGAACAAGCTTCCAGGAAATTACTAAGGCACACAACAAAATGCAGCATAGACATAGGCCTGGCCCAGAAAGTCGGGGTTCTGAGGCCCTGTAGGTAGTAGGTGCTGTGAGGACTGCCACATGGCCAGCAGCTGGGAGCTTGTGGAATTTCTTCTAGCCCCACCTTCTCTGCCCACCCATACTCCACTCTGCCACCATAGCTGCCCTTGGCTACTGAAAGGGCAAGGCAATAGGTAGGGCTTCCTCCTGTGTTTTCTGTGGCCTGACCATGTGTTTGGGCCAGGCTGCTGCTGTCAGGAGGCAGGCTAGTTCTCATGTCCTGGGCAGTTAGTGCAGAACAGTTAAAGGGACTTAAGAAACTAGCCAGCTTCTCCTCAGTTTCCACACTTACTGGGCCAGAATGTCAGGGCACCTGACAGGTCCCTTTTCTCAAGGAGGTGTTGGACCAGTGGTTGTAAAGAGCAATGAAAGGTAAGGAATGAGTCAGACAGAAGAGTGTGGACCCCATGAGCCTTAGCAGCTGAGACCAAGCAGAAAACATGGGCAAGCCTCCTGGGGACCTACAGCCTCTGGCCCCAGTGGCCAGGTTGAAATTCTCTCTGGCCAAAAAATTGGAAAGAAGGGGGGGAAAGGTGTGTCAGGCATTTTCTACTGTTGCTTTCTCCATTATGATTCAGGAGCCTTTGCTTTTTTTTCCTGTCCGTTTTTTTTTTTCATTCTTTTTACTGGGATGAGCTTTCCCTCAAGTCCCTCACTTAGTTCCCAGCTTTTACACTCTTGCTCCACCCTACACCCACAGCCTACCCTCCACATGGAAACCCCCAACACAGACACACACATACACACAGAGAGAGACATCACATACACACACAAGCATACACACACGCACACACGAAAGCTTAGGCACGAACATATGTAACCCAAAAGGGCTTGAAGATCCCATCCCTCAGAACATCCTCAATTCCTTCCCACTGCAGCTTGTGAGCTGGGGCTTGGTCTGCAGCATCTCCACCAGGCTTATGCCAAGTTATCAGCCTTTACTCTGCATGCCCTGCTGTCTGGGCCACATAGAGAGGAGACACTGTGAGTCTCTTCTGGGCAGCAATTGGAGTGATCAGCAAAGGGAATGAATGTAGATAGCCATGGGCCTACTAGGAGAAGTGAGCAGACCACTCAGAGTATTAGGGGTGCTCTGCTAGGTTCCAGGTTACCCAGGATAGACACTGAATTTGGTATGGAGAGAGAAACGGCAGTTGTAGTGGGTCTGGGAGAAACTATGTTGGATCTAGAGTTTGGGAGTTGGCAGGTGTTGGGGTTAGGAACCTTAGGTGTTCTAGATAGCTTCAGCTAGCTGGCTACAGTCAAGTGGGTAGAGAGCTTTGGAGGGGTGATGCTATACCATAGGAGACAGAGGCAAGGATGGACCAGATATTCCATACCCTCTAACTATATGCTTAGCAGGAGCAGTTCACTGGATAGTGCGGCCACCATTGAACGCTACAGAAAAAGTAGCTAACCACTCTTAGGAGAAGTAGTTAGCTTCCACTGTAGAGAAAATAGCTATTGTTACTGATTGGGTGCTGGGGGAACAGGGCAGAGCTTACTGAAAAGGTGGGGAGGGAGCCCTGAGGCTCACTGAGGAAGAATCTTTGTGGTAGATCACACAGACAATGCCCTGTGAGAGGAACATGTCAGGAGCTAGAGATGAAATGAGAGAGCCCAAGGCAGGCCCTTGGTTGGGGTTACAGGTCTTCTTCTTTGGGAGATGCAGCTAGTAATTCCCTTGTATTGGAAACCATCGACTAGCTGCCACGTGAAGGAGAGACTGTGAGGTAACATAAGGGTAGCAAGGAGACTACATAAAAGTTCCTGCAGCATCCAGCTTGAACCTGGTGTTGTAGCACTTGTGGTGATATGTGTGTGAAGTGGGAGATTCTGGATGTCACTTGAAGGGAGGGAGCGGTGGGATTGTCAAGGGCTAAGGACATGTAAGGGAATGAGATAGGACTCAGACAGCCTCATTTGGAGCTGAGAGAGCAAACAGAAGCTGTTGGTAGGTAGGAGCACCCGGGCTGAAGGAAGCGGCTCCTGAATATTAGGGAAGGGTCTAGGGAAAAGTGGCTAAGAAGGAGTTCAGGGGAGGTGGAAGGAGCACCAAGTACTTCACTTGGTTAGGGATGGCATTACAAAAAAAAGTATCAAAAGTCTTCTTGGGATGGGTTTCACAAGTGGGGCAGCAGCTGAATGGGACTGTGGAAGTGGGGTGGGAACAAGTAAGTCATGGTCAATAGGCTAGTGAGGACAGCACCTCAACCAGGTGCTGAGAAGCAATTGGAGACTCCCCTGCCAGACCAACTTGATTCCCTTGTTTCTCCCAGAAGCCTCAGTCATAGTCTAGGCTTTATCTTTCCTAGAGACATCTTTTATGTAAAATTATCTTGTAGAGCTGGATCTAGTGGTACATGCCTGTCATTGCAGCACTGGGCAGTGCTGAACAGGAGATCCGGAGTTTGAAACCAGCCTGGTCTGTATGGTGAAACCCTGTCTCAAACAAACAAATAATGCCTTATCCTACAGGTAAATGGATTGTAAATTAAAGTTCAATGATTTCCACCCCCAGCCAGCACCCAGGCCAGTTCCATCACTTACAAGAATACTTGAAGTCAGGTAGGGAAATGACAGGGTCTGACTCAGTGCCCAGAAAGCCTGGAAGTATCATCTGGACATGGGACATTGCAGGCCACCATAGGGTCATCAGACCCTTAGCCAGAAGATGTGTGTCCGCCACAGAGGCAGGATGGAGGCCCCAGACAAACAAGGGCATCAGTCTTCAGGCAGCACATGGAGGCTGTAGTGGAGGAGGAGAACTCTGGTGAGATGTTTTGGGGGTGGTCCTATTGGACAAGCTGACAGTGAAGTGTTTAGAGAAGATGGGCCAGGAGCTGGCAAGGATGGGAGTGTTAGAGAACAGAGACACCTGGGCGCAGTGGGAGTGGGCTAGGAAACGGGGCCTGGCTAGCTGTGGTACTCAAAGCATTGATGGCATCTAGGTGGTCTGATGTGCCTTGAGGGTGTTGAAGGTCCTGGGAAAGAGTAGAGGTAGAGGATCTTTGGGAGTAGCGCCCTGAGAAACCCAGGCATGAGGCTGAAGAGAGGCCAGGGCAGTCTGTGAGCTGGGGCATAGCATGGGCTCAACCCAGCCTTGGCTGCAGGTTAGCCAGAGACACCAAACTCCGGGTCTGAAAGAAGAACTCCCAAGGTCTTGGAGATACCTTCAGGCACCTGGCACAAGCCATGCTTTCCAGAACAGGCCACTCTTCCGAGCAGTTGCTGCTTTGCCTGGACTACTCTCCCAGGAGGTACCTGTGCCCTGCATGCAGCCTTTAGCTGAGAATACTCCCAGTCATAAGATCAACAGCAAACCAGTTTGTTCTAGCCCTAGATTTCAATGCAGGGAAGAAAGGAGCTAGAGAAAAAGCTGACTCACTCTCAAATGTTGCCCTCAAGATGACTCAAAACAGTGGAGTGGGTGGCCCTCTGTATGCATGTGATCCCCAGGTGTTGGTACATTGGGCACTCTGTGCCTGGATCTGGCAGCAGGAGGAAGGCAGAGCAGCAGTAGCTGCAAGAGGCAAGGACAGCATACGAGGGTTGCCTTGTGGCCAGGGCTTCTCTCTTCAGGGAAAGACTTTGGAGCTGAGCCAGGTGCAGTTGAGACCCATGAATAGGCCTGGCCATGTGAAGTCCAGTTGAGAAGAATGTTATGGCCAGTCACCTGGGCATTGCTGGAAGACTTAACAGAGTCAAGGGCAACAACGTGAAGCTCATTCTCTCTTTTGTGACATAATGGTATGGCTGACAGCTGGAGTTAGGTGACGTCCCCCGCACCAACATTCCAGTCTTGCCCTAGAAAAGCTAATTAATGAAGCAACACTGGCATTAGATACAAAAGGTGAATTATTTTCTCCTCATTAAAATTGGTGATGGTTTTCAATTTCTATGTTAACCCTATATAAGCAACCAGTCTGAAAATAGTGGCCTGAGGTACGGCTAGCCATCCACAGTCTGACAGAAAAAAATCCTAACTGGACCTCAAATGTGCATTTAGAAAACCCCAGTTCTCTAGAGCCTTTGGCTCACTTCTTTGCATTCCATAAACTGTGAGGTTTGCCTCATTTAAAGTGATTTAGGAGCACTGCGCTTGACCTGGTTGAATTTTCGAGCCTACAGTCCTGACTGGAGGCTTGAAAGGGACTCATTGTAGCCCAGATGATTCATTGTCAACTGTTCCTATAAAGGACCAACAAGTAAACATATTTAGCTTTTCAGGCCAGGTCTCTGTTACAACTGCACAACCCTGCCCTTGTAGTGTGAAAGCAGCCACAGACGGGATGCAGATGAATGGGCATGGCAGCTCGCCAATAAACTTTATTTACAAAACCAGAAGAGGTCCAGGGTTCGTTTACCTTTTGGCCAGAGTTTACAGACACGTTACCTAAACCATGAAAACCAAATCCTAGCTCCTTGAAATGTCATAGAATGTCTCACACAGAGGGAGAATGACTCCTGGGGAGCCCACAGTCCTTCCACTGGCCTCTACACTACCTGGAGGCCAGCAGGGCTGGCTTGGTCGTTGCAGTGGGACCAGCTGATGTGGGAGGCAGTGCTGGCACTGGCTTTTGTGAGGTCTAGCAGAGGGCTGTTCATTGGCCTCTGGTTCTAGAAGCAGGAAGGAGCCCAGCATCTGGGGCCAGGGAAACATCAGAGAGGCAGCTGTTCTGTGGCTTGAAAGGATGAGCCTGGAGTCAGTGTGTGAGTGGCCGTGGAAAAGCCAGAGAAAGGAAAGGTTGATTCTCAGGCAAGTTCTAAAGCCTTGTCCTACAAGAGATGCAGGAGACTGGAGGGGATGCAAGCTTGGCTCCGAGCACATGGCCACAGTGGTGGGGAGGGCCAAGTATTGTGGGAAGCACTTCCTTGCAGAGTGTAATGCTGATGTGAACTGAAAACAGCAAAGCACAGGGCTGTCTGAACAGAAGCTCAGTGAGGAGAAAGAGGAGAGAGGTGGTTTGGGGGAAGAAGGGCAAGAAAGGTAGATCGAAAAAGGCTGCTGAAAGCACCAAGTATCTAATGAGACCGGATGAGACACATGTAACTAGGACCAAGAGGATAACTGATAGACCAAAACAGCTGCATAGGAACAGGCTTGGTACGTGCAAATTCAAGTGTGGCCATTTGTAGTCTTGGCCTCCAGGTAAGGGCCAGTGGACTCTAGGGCCCAGAGCTCTACCATATCCCTAGATAGCTTCCAGCACTGTACAGAGATATGAACAGGGAGGAAGAGTAACCGGGACAGTCCAGAGCTTTGGGACAAAGGAGAAGCAGAGGAAGCACAGCTGCTCAAATGAAAGAGGGCCAGGCAGAAACAACAATGTCAGGGAGGCTTGAGAAGTTTTCAAAAACGGGAGTTCAAGTATATGGTGTGCCCCTTAGGAAGGACTAAGATGAATGTGCAGAAGTGGCCACTGGCACACTCTTTGGAGAATCTCAGTATATTTGTCTTCTACCAAATTGGAGTTCAAATTGAGCAAAGACCTCAGGTGCCACCTAAGCCATTCCTGTTCTCAGGGCAAGGACCAGGAAGGTAGCACGCATCAGCCTATTGTTCCAGGATATCTACCCATGTCAGAATGTTTTCAACACCAAGGCCCAGACCTGTAAACCCTTACCACAGTCTAGCAAAGCAACTCCATTCCCTACAAGTCCCCCAGTGTGTGAACATTCATCATGCAATGTGCCAGCCTCTGATGTGGGCACAACTTTCCAGCACCAGCTACCCATTGACTGTCTCCTCTCCTTTCCTCTCCCTCCCTTCTCCTTCCCCTCTCCTCTCCCTTCTCTGCCCTTCCTCACCCTTTCCATCTCCCATGTGGGTTCTGCCCCTCCCCCTTGACTTCAGATCCGGGTGGTGAAAGCATTCCGTAGCTCACTTTATGAAGGCCTTGAGAAACCGGAATCCAAGAGCTGCATCCATAACTTCATGGCAACGCCCGAGTTTCTGATCAATGACTACACCCACAACATCCCGCTCATCGATGACACAGATGTGGATGAGAACGAAGAGCGCCTGAGGGCCCTGCCTTCCTCACCCCCTAACCAGAACAACAACGCCATAGACAGCGGCATCTACCTGACCATGCATGCCACCAAGTCAGCTACCTCTTCAGCATTCTCGTCCAGGCCCGGGAGCCCACTCCACAGCATGGAGACGTCCCTCTAACCAGAACTTCTCTTATAACACATGTATACACACATGCACACACATACACACATACACGCAGTCACACATGGACACACATGTGCATGTACACACAGAGAGGGGAGTCGTGCACCTGCCAAAAAGAGAAAACCTGCTAAAGAGGCTAAAGACTTTTCTTATGTGGTATTTGCAAGAAGCCAATTGCATTCAATAAGGGCACAACCCACTAGGCTTCTCACCAGACTTCCAGGAGGTGGAGGAAGAAGGAAAAAGGAGGAGAGGAAGTTCTTCACCCAACGTGAAGGAAAAGACGATGTGCTTTCCATCTTTTTTTCTACTGACGCTTCTTTTTTAACAAACACTAGTTCCGCCATGTTTTCAGCATTTGAGCTGTTCAGCGTGGTAGGGGCTAGCTGAGCTTGTTTGAAGCTTTGCTGCACCCATATTAAAAAAAAAAAGTATACCAAAACCAAGGAGGTCATTGTGCAGACAGGCCACCGGAGGGAGCCACCTGCAAAGGTACCTTCTACTGCAAAGCACACTAGACCCATCTGCAGACCGCATGTGTGTGTGTCTATATGTATGTGTGTCTGTATGCATATACATATATATGGCAAATGCATATTTAAAGAATAAGGAACTATTTATCGGCATGATATTTCCATTCCTCTCACCAGGCCTTCTCCTTTTGAAGTTTCATTTTTTGGATGTAGCAAGGCTCTTTTCAGGGAATGAGACTGCAAGAACATCCTCTCGGTACTGGACTTCCCTCCCCAAGCCCCTGACCTGAGGGTCTCCATGCCTGACCCTGCCGAGATTCCAGAGGAGGCAGTCTGGGGAGCGTTGTGCAAGACCTAGAGGTCTTGCACTTAGAACCTTTGCACTTTGAGACCTCTCCTTGTAGAGGAAAAAGACTTTTCAATGGCATTTTTTAAAAAGAAAAATACCAAAGTATTGATGACAGTGGTCCCCTCCAGTACAAAGCAAATCAAGTTTTGGTTTTGGCTTCCTTCCACTTCATTTCCAACACCTTCATTTTTGCTGGTGGCTTTCTTTGTCCAACTTTGAAAGCATGAAGAACCCTAGGAGTAAGGTGATAGAGCAGAGACAGACGGCAGGCCTAACCTCTATGGAGGCCACCTGAGGAAGAAGGGTCATCAAAATCAAGATGCCAACTGTGAGGACAGTTCAGGTTCATTTCTGTCATTCCTCTCGATTTGCACTTTGTGCTTTGGCAAATGGCAGGGACCACCTCTGCCAGGGCATGGGCGTACTACCCACCAAAGCATGCTTCCAACCCTGATCTTCTTGCCCATGGGGTAAATACAACCCAGAAGGCAACACTATAGAAACATGGCCTCTTGGAAAAATGGCCTCCATCACTGTTGCCATTGTTTTTTTCTGGCTGGGCCTATGGGGGCTGAGCACAGGGTTCGCAGGGCTTGGTCCCACCTAGGCAGGCAAGGCTAAAGCAAGGTCTGAGCCAGGAGCCTGCCCCATCACTGTAGTCCCCCACTGTGCCAAGCCTGCTTTCCTAGAAAGAGCGCCAGCCCGGGGAAAGAAGGCAGAGCAGAGGGGTCTAATGCCTGCTGCCCTGCAGGGAAACCCACGCTGATGAGTCTCTTCCTAGTGGTAACCTGCCCCTCCCTTGTGCTCTTCGGCCCTGAATCCGGACACCCACAGTGACATCCTGCCCTTGAGGGTCCTTCACCTTGTGAACTCATGGCTTCCTAAACTTGTCAGGAAGATGTCTAGAATCTCACTCTACTCCCACACATGCCTGTCACTTGGGCCTGAGGTTTTGTGCCAGGAGACAGATGTAAGCTTCGAGATGGAGGGTAAGGACAGGCACCCTCAGGAGCTGCATTTGCTCCACTCCCATCCCACGCCACCCCACAGAAAGCTTGTCTCAGCTCCTGGGCATCCACACAAAGTCAAATGAAAATGTGCTTTGTCCTCACTGGTCACACCAATGCCATGTCACCCCTGAGCAGAAGTAGCCACATCTCGGGCAAAAGAATTTCAGTTACAAGAGAAACTCCACTTTAAAATGCCAGCTACAGATCACTTAAAGCCATCCCTTTTTTATAAAGGGCATATTGAGAATGTTTCCCATTTGTAAATTGTTCCCTGATGTCCTCGTTTAAACCACCACAACAAAAAGGCAACTTGGCTTGCTGAGGGTCTTTGTGTTCTTCAACAAGAAATCAAAATGTGGAGTATTGCTGTTGAAGCTGTGCCCAGCTATGCTCATGAGCTTCTTGCCATCCTCTGTTATAGACACACAGATAGAGCAAATGGCCATTATATATTTAAAAACCAACCCTCAATGCTGCTGTCTAAAGTTGCCTGATGTCAGTGTCAACTGTGTGATACCCAGGCTGCCTTTGTGCTGAGCTGTGGGGTTCATCCGTTCTGGGTCTTGTACAGTCTTCAGGCCGAAGAGACCTGTCTCACTGGAAGCTTCTCTTTATAAAGCATTATAATATATGGAATGGCTTGGTCAACTGTGTTCAGTTCATAAATATGTTTTACATTTTTATCTGCCTGTTATAAAAATGAACAAAATATCTTAATGAGAAAGACCACAGATGTATAATAAATTAAAGTCTGTAGTTGAATTTCTTAATTTAAAGAATAGACCAAAATTTCTGTGTATAAAAGAAAATGAAAGGCTCCTACAATCTTGGTCTGGGTCACATGTGTGATTTATTATTTGTCAACTTCCCATGTGGAACCAAACAAAGGTACCTGTATGTCACTGAACCAAGGTGGGAGAAGCCACAGGCATGGTCTCTCTTGTGGACTGCTGCCCTGCTGACTTCTATGGCAAGAAGGAACACTGGCTCCGTGGGCAAAAGGTGCCCCACCTGTGGTGCCTCCCACTGACTGATTTCACCAGGTAAAGCCTGCTGTGACTATCCAGGTCAGTGTCCTTGGATGGGTCAATGGGAGAATTCAGAACTTTTTTACCTTTCCAAACTTTAACTCCATGCCATTTCCCTCCAACTTTCCACTCCTCCTCCCCAGTCCCTCTTCCATTGTCTGTCGGCAATGCTTGGACTACTCCCATCTTTTAGGCATTGTGAATAATACTACTGTGAACCTGCGTGTACAAATTGCTCTTTGAGATCCTGGTTTCCTTGGGGAAGTAATATATACCCAGCCACAAGATTGCGGGATCTCATGGTAATTGTTTTTAGTGTGTGTATACATGTGCACAAGTGTGTGTATGTGTGTAAGGGTGTGAGTGGCCACAAGTGTGCGTACATGCATGTATTTGTGTAAGGTAGAGACCAAAGGAGAATCTCCAATGTCATTCCTGAGGTACTGCTCATCCTGTTTTCTGTGACGGGATCTCTCATTGGTCTAGAACTCACCAATTAGGCTAGTCTGGCTGGCCAACAAACCCCAGGGACCCTCCTGTCTCTACTTTCTTACTACTGGGATTATAAGCACCCAGATTTTTTTAAAACAAGAATTATGGAGAACAAACTCAGGTCCCCATTATTGCAAGGCAAGATCTTTACCAACTGAGCCAGTTCATCAGCCCATGTTTAACTTTTGAAGGTCCCATCAGACTTTTTATCCAGCATCTGCTCACTTTACATCCTCATCACTAGCGTACCTGTGTTCTCATCATTGACTTCCTGTTTGTCCTAAAGCCTCAAAAGCAAAGCCCATTTCCTATTTACTAACACTTAGTGCCTCTCTCCTACCGTCTCCAGATCCCTCTGAATGCCTTTGTGTAGACATCCATGCTCTGTGGCACTCCCTTTGAGCCCACAAGAGCCCCCAGTTCTGTGGTTAGGCCTTACAAATGAACACCGTGGTCACAACACTATGAGTCCCTTCCACAGCACTCTGCACATTGCCCTCAGCTTATCTTCATGATATTTCTTTTATTTTCTTTAAGGTTTATTTCTATTGATGTGGATATATATGTGTATGTGCATGTGTGTGCAATGTCTGTGGGGGCCAGAAGAAGTCATCAGATCCCCTGGAGCTGGAGTTAACAGGCAGTTGGGAACTTCGGTCTGGTTGTTTTATTTTCTTTAAGGTTTATTTCTATTGATGTGGATAGATATGTGTATGTGCATGTGTGTGCAATGTCTGTGGGGGCCAGAAGAAGTCATCAGATCCCCTGGAGCTGGAGTTAACAGGCAGTTGGGAACTTCAGTCTGGTTCTCTGGAGGAGCAACAAGTTCTCTCAACCACTGAACCATCTCTCGAGCCTACTGCATGGTATTTCTATTTATCTGGTGCACACAGTGCCCTTTTAGATTTGTTAGCACCAGAGGACAGTTTTCCAGGGCAAGAGCCAACAAGAAGTAGCCTGTTTCCAAAGATCCCTTAAGCCTCTGCTTCCATAGCGAAAGGCAAGCAGCACAGCTTGAGTCAGAAGACTAGGAAAGTCTAGACAAGACATATTCCCTATCAACACTACTGGCTCCACATGAAGAGATAAGACATGATGCTGCCCATAAAGCTCCTCAGTCAAATGACTGGGAGCAACAACACATCACAGCAGTGAAGCCTGGGGAATTAGGGAAAGGTCTGTGTGTCTTGAAGCTGTTTTGGCAGACTTCCCCACACTGGTAAAGTAAAAAAAAAACAAAAAAACAAAAAACAAAAAAAAAAACAAGAGAAATGTAGCCTCTCACAGTTCTAGATGCCCAAAGTCCAAAATCAAGACAATAGCAAGGCCAACATCCCTCCGAGGATCCTGAGAATGTGTTCCAGACCTTTCTTTTATTTTCTGGTGCTACCCATCTAGGTATTATTTGACTGGTAGACCCTTCCTTCTACCTCTGCCTGTCATCATACAGCTCTGTCATGTACATATCTGCCTATGTCTCTTCTCTTCCAAGGGTAGTAGTTTGTGGAACTTACTATAGTGGTCTCACTTAGCTTACTTACAAATAGATCAGAACTCACTATAGTGGCCTCACTTAGCTTACTTACGAATGGATCAGAATTCACTATAGTGGCCTCACTGAGTTTGATTACAAATGCGAAAAGCTCTTTCTAAATAAGGCTACCCTTACAGATTTCAGGGTGAGAACATGGACAGATCCTTTGAGAAAAACAACTCAGAGCACCATAGTCAGGAAGAAAGGGGCCAAGCGATTCCCAGGACCTGGTTGCCCTCCTCCTCATTCCATTGGGTTCATGGGCTAACTGAGACTCAGCCACTTATCACTATGCTGTAAGATATGTTCTGTACCACAAGATCCTGGAAGCTTCAGGCTCTAGAATATCTTATCTCAGTCTGTCATTGCTGACCCTTTAAACCTAAAATAAAGGAGATGGAAGGCTGAAATTCTTTAATCTCCACCATTTTGTTTACAAAAGCCTTCGTAACAAGAAGTAAAAAAATAAAATCCAAAAGACCCAGAGTATAACAACGTCTTTACTTTTATGATGCCTAGAAACAAGGCCTTATCCTCAGTGTCCCAGGGGCCAAGTGACAAGCACTGAGCTGATAGGCCCAGAAGGCAGCACACCATTAACCCCAAGTAAGGCCGGCAAGAGTCCTGGGCTATGTAACAGGCACACAGCGCATGGGGAATTCTAAAATAGCAGTCACAATCAGGTTCTCTGGTATAACCAGCTTAATCTACAAAGTAGAAACTGAGTCACAGGGAGAAAGAGAAGATGATAATCAGCGAGAAAGCAAGTATCAGGTTTCTAGGTGCTATGCACTGTGTGGAGCACTTTCACAAGGAGGGGTGCCTGTCCTAATCCCCGGGGAGTTTTATCAACTATCTGTCCCATTCTATGCTCTGCAGAGGCCCTGAGAAGGGGAGTGGAGCAACCTGAAGTAGATGTGGGCAGACAGGGCCCTCCTTAGGCTTTGAAAAATCCCATCATCCACCACTGCTAGTCCAAAGAGAGGGTTCTGCCTTCTGAGAGCTGAGAGAACACCTTTTTGTAGGTCAGGGGAACTCAAAGAACTGAGATGGTATAGGGCTGAGGTGTAACTTGGTGATAGACCACTTGCCCTGGCTTCTTGCCTAAGCACACCAAGAAACAAGGAAATGTGAGCACCCAGGGACCATTACTGGAGGTTGAAGCCTGGGGCAGGGGCCTCAAAAGCCCATTGGGGAAGATAAAAGAAACCAAGAGTGGAGCATCTGTCTTGAAAGTCAGTTCAAGTATGGCTAGCACAGGGGTCAGGGCAGTCAATGCTAAAATCAGCACAGACAACGTACTTGAAGACAGCAGAATGTCAGCCTACACACCATGCTCAGAGTCCTTGCCATAAGCCCTGAGTCGGCCACAGGTCTTCTCCAGGCATGTCAGCCACACTCTTGGGATAGTGGGACTCAGAGACAGATCCATTTGTACAATGTCACAACCATTCATTCAGGTTAAAGGCTAAGAAGGAAAGATAAGAAAGCAGGAGACGCAGAGTGGATGACAGAGCAAGTCTCCTTCAAGCAGCCTCTGAGGAGCAGAGGCCTACAAGGAGTGGACAGAGGTTCAGGGCAGCTGATAGAGGTGGATGCACATTCCTCCCTCCCATTTCCTGGACTGTTCAGAAGGGTGGCCTATACTTCCCAAAGCAGGTCAGTGGTGTTTCAGAATGGGTGGTGAGAGGACCTAGGGGATTTTTGTCAGGTCCACCACTGTGAGCCCTCCCAGATGGAATGTTAGAGATCTGGCCCTCTTCCACTTGCCTCTTGGAGATTGTCTTCCACTTGCCTCTTGGAGATTCTCTCCACACTAGATATGGTGCGAAGAGGCCATACTTTTGTATTCAGAAGCATCCAGAGGTCATTTGACCAGCTGTGTAATGAACAAGACACTCAGGCAGGTTACTAAGAGGAACTCATAGTCACGAAGCGTCCAAGAGTATCCAGTCCCACATACCTGTCCTGGTCACTTGTCATTCCTGAGACCTGGATTTCCTCCCATGCAAGTGTTCAGTGAAGAGATAATGAAGCTGCCACCTATGTATTCAAGAAGCCAGGACCCAGGCACATACTGGACCTGTGAGGCATTGAAGCCTATCCCAGCCCGGGACAGCCACCTTCTTCCTCTCTTGTGCCTTTCACTGCCACCCCATGGGCCTTCCTCCCAGAAGTGAGGCAAGTTTTGTCAAGTTGCTGTGTGGTTCTGTCCCCCGGCTGACAAAGGAATTGGTACGCAGCAGCTGCTTAGTAAATGTTTCATGATTGCTGGTCTCAAACGTTTCCAGTGAGAACAGCTCAAATGGGAGCCTGTAATGAGTTTCTCATTAGCACTCACAGGAGAACTTTAGGATATGGAATCCAGCTCACTGGGAGAGACTGGCTTACCAGAAAAAAGGCTGTACCATTTTCTTGGCTTCCTCACCCTGGGGATAGATAACACATGTACTTTGTAAAGTCAAGAAATTCTTGCCAAACTGTGCCTAGTGTGTGACCACTCTCTTTACTCACCAGGAACAAGTAAGGGCCAAGTGTTGTGCTTCCTGCTTGAAGCTCCATGAGCAACTGCACACCTGCAGGTGCCAGAGTCCTTTCCAGTGGGGACAACTTACCATATGCCGTGTGCTGGGTGCAGATCATGGCCAGCAAGAGGTTCAAGGAGCCCACAGCCAGCTGTCATTGCTCCTATACTCAGAGTCAGACTTTCTGAAAGGGGAAGAATCAGAGGGGTGCCATCGGGTAGAATGCCTGGACTCTGGCTCTACATTGTCTTGACACACAAACCCCAAGAACACTGGGAATTGTGGTGCAAAGATGGAGACCTCTGTTGATTCACATCAATTTTTTTTCTCTTTAGCTTTTCAAGACAGGGTTTCTCTGTGTAACAGTCCTGGCTGTCCTGGAACTAGCTCTTGTAAACCAGGCTGGCCTTAAACTCAGAAATCTGCCTGCCTCTGCCTCTTGAGTGCTGGGATTAAAGGCATGAGCCACCACCGCCCGGTCTGATTCACATTATTTTTGTTATACAAAATAAAATTCCATCTTTATTACACATTCATACTTTCCATAAATCTGGCTTTTAAAAATCTAATGACAATGGCCCGATTGTCATTAGAAAGGCGTCATCCAGTAACTGATGAAGGCAAAGACCCATAACCAAACATTGGGTAGAGTTTGGGATCCTATGGAGGAGGAGGAGGAGGAGGAGGAGGAGAAAGGATTGTAGGAGCCAGAGGGGTCAAGGACACCCTGGGAAGGCTCACACAATCAACTAACCTGGGATCATAGGGGCCCATAGAAACCAAACCATCAACCAGTAAGCCTACATGGGACTGACCTAGGCCTCTACATATATGTTACAGCTGTGTAGCTTGGTCCTCTTGGGGAACTTCTAATAGTGGGAGCAGGGGCTGTCTCTAACGCTTTTATAGGCTTTTGGGACTCTACTCCTCGTACTGGGTCACCTCACCCAGCCTTAGTACATGGGGAGGTGCTTAGTCTTTCTGCAACTTGATATGCCATGTTTTGTTGATATCCATGGGAGACCTGTACTTTCCTATTTAAAGACAGAAGAGGAGGGGATTGGGGTGTAGAAGTAGGAAGGATGTGGGGAGGCTGTGGCCAGGATGTTAACTAAATAGATGAATTTTTTAAAAAAAAATCCCTAGGAATGCAGTCCCATCTGTTCTTTGCCGTTCCTGTCAATGACATCACACTTGGACTGCAGTTGAGTCTTCACAACGGGCTGAAGCAGAGCCCCAAGGCAGCCACCTTCCTGTGCGTTCCAGTCTGCCTGGCTGGAGGCAACTCCAGTCATCGTCTAGACCAGGTCTGCTGGGGACAGTCACAGTGGCAGAATGTCATCATCTTCACCAGTCCCTCTCCAGCAGTACAGCTAGTCCTCTCAGCTGCTCCTCTGGGGACTGGCTCTTACAGTGGTGTGGTGGCACCATCCCCAGGGAGCCAACCATCCTGGGCTTCTTTGGAGAATCCTGGACCAGGGCCTTAGGGAATTTCTGTGTCCATAATGTTATACTTTTTAAAATGTCGTAAAGAGAAGTCACACCATGCAACAGGGTTCACATGGGAGATTTATTGGAAGAGGAGAGAGAAGGGGCAGAAGGGGGCAGAGGGGGGCAGGAGGGGTGGACACTGGTCCCTGGGAACAAGAGCGGTGGAAGAGAAAAGAAAGGAGAGAGAGAGGGAGGGAGAGAGAGAGGGGAGATGGGCAAGGCCCACCTTTTATAAGGGGATGTAGCAAATGTGCACAGGAGGTGCTCTTAGTGGCTGCAGCTGAGGACATCTCATGTCAGGACCCCAAGGGCAGGCCAAGACAGATGCCTGAATACTAACAGTCCTCCCTTTTACTTATTATAAAAAGGTGAAGAGCTAGAACGGGGTAGCAGGTGAGACTGGGATGAGGATGCCACATTCTCGAGACTGCTTCATGCTGACCTGGGGACGTTGGGAGACCTGAGAAAGCTAGGGTTCTGGCCATATCCTGGAGTATCTGGACGTTTTACTTCACTGTCCAGGCTCTGTGGACCTGGCAAGATACTGTTCAAGGTGGATCCAAGTCGGCTGCCTGGAGCTCACAAGAACTTAAAGCACCCGTTCCTTTTCCATAGCCACAGCATCACCTGGACACCCTCTTTCTATCCGATTCACCAGGAGACACGGGTGGATTGCTGAGGGCAGTTAATAGTAAAAAGTGAGACAGAACAAACTTGTACCAAACTGGTAAGGCTGTCTCCTGAGAAGGCAAGGAAGAGTGATGGGAAAGTCACCAGGGACGAATGAAAACAGGAACTGAGTAAATAAAAAGAAAGAGAAAATCAGTGTGTGCTGACTTCTCCATCTGATCTGCACGTTGCTGCAAACAGGCAGGGTATTTAGAGAGGAAGAGCAGACAGACCCAAGCAGGTTTTGGAGCAATGCAAAATAGAGAAAGTGGAGAATTCTTTCTTGGTTCCCCAACTGTCTGGTCCAGGGAATACTGAGGCCAGATTTGATTTGAAAGGAGTGGTCAGTGGGTTTCCAAAAGACATCCCAATGGGAGCGAGGAGGTGTATAACACAGTCCCCAAGGCTGGGGCAGAGGAAGATTGGGCACAATGAGTGAGGTAGAGAAAGAAGATCCAAAGGCCTGAATACAATGGCATCCCAGGGATCCAGGGAGGACCCGCAGCTTCTTCAACAGATCCGGCTGAGTGGAGACAAGCTGTTCAGTATGTCATCATGCAAGAACAGGGGCCAAGGGCTCTGAGCCCAAGAGAGACACAGTCTCCTGGTACCAGGACTTCTATAAAAGTCAGATGGTGAGGAGAGGACTGTGCTTGAGAAATAGTCTTGAGAAATGAAGACCATACAGAGGAATGGTCAGAGGCAGGTAGCCCCACCGGAGACCCAATTACCAGTACTGAATGGAAGGTAAAGTCACCAGTTAACAAGAAAGCAGATTGATTGCAGGTGGAAGACAGCGGGTCAGAAAGCAATGTCTAAGGGATATTTGGGTCACATCTGACTGCAAAGGTGGATGAATTTAGAAGCCCTTAAATGAGGCATTGAGTGCAAAAGTTGGAGGTATAGACAACACTATAGTTCCCATGAATGAGGCAGATGAGTGAGACCCAAGAGTCTGTAATTCCTAGCATCCCAGAGATTCACAAAGGGTCGATTTTGAGAAGGCACAGTGATTAATCAAACACGAAGCAGGGGCCAGGGACTCTGAGCCTGAGAGAGCCATGGTTGCCTGGTACCAGGGCTTAATGAGGCCAAAAGGCAAGGAGCCATGCTTGAGAGACGAGTCCTCACTCGTGGGAAATGGCCAGAGGTGGAGAAGAGGGGGCTCACCAATCGTGCCGGTGTTGGATGGCGGGGCCCAATGTTCATCAGTTGAAGAAGTGAGGCTGTCATATGTGGGCCGAGTTCCAGGGTCCTGGCATGCTTCAGACTGCTGGTGGGCAGGAGGAAGCAACAGGAGAGCCATCCTTGTAATGGTACCAATGTTATAATTTAAAAAACACTGTGAAGAGAAGTCACGTGAAGAGAAGGGGCAGAGAAGTGGGTAGAGAAGGGGGCAGAGAGGGGGACAGGAGGGAGCAGAGACTGGTCCTGGGGAGAAGAGTAATGGAAGAGAAAGAGAGGGAGAGGGAGAGAGAGAAGGGAAGAGAGAGAGAAAAGAGACAGGGGTGGGGTGGGCAAGGGCCACCTTTTTAACGGGAACAGCAAATGTGCACAGAAGATGCTCTTCATGGCTACGGCTGAGGACATATTCTGTCAGGACCCCAAGAGCAGGCCAGTGCAGATGCCTGAATGCTAACACATAATATAAATCTGAGTGAGATCAGACACAATGTTATCAATAGTTGGCTTGGAAAGGTCGTCATCAAATACCTAGAAAGGAAAAGGAAAACAGGCTCTGATTAGGACCTCATACTCAATGAAGTACTGACTACTAGGACACAATGGCACTGCCCATATGGGGCAGGGTACACTGGAACTTGGCTGGATTATGGTGGTGTTCCTGGCAAGCCAATCCAGTTTCAGTCTGCTGGGGCTAATCAAAGGTTTCACAGAGTTGAGGCCATTCCAGATAAAGAAACCTTGGTGATGGATATTGACTAAAGAAGAGGGAGTCTCGTTTTCAGAAACAGGCAGGTTAGGCAGCATAGGGGCCCCCTTTGGCCCTGTCTGTGGAAAACCAGGAGCAGACGAGTGTGTGAGAGTACCCAGAAAAAAAAAATGGAAGCATATCCTCAGGAAGCAACAGCAAGAGGGGCATGCAGTACAGGGCCAGTTCACAGGCCTATGGCCACACACTTTCTCCCAAGGCCACTGGGGATCATCTCTGAGCCCCCCGGGAAATCCTGCCTGATGTGAGTGCCCTGGTTTGCCAGGGCCTAAGGTATAACACTGCCACCACTAGGTTCTGAGCCTATCTCAGCAGCACAGCCCCACATGGTATCTGTCACGCAGCAAGGCACAGTCTGCAACAAAGATGGGAGTCTGTTGCCAGCTGTTCTTGGTGGAAGTCAGGCAGTGGAACAGAAAGTGCTAAGACATACACATCAGCCTCCAGCTGCAGGTCCCACCTCCTTGCTGCTTCATTGCATTCTCTCCAGCAGCCAGCCTCCTGGCTGTCTGCCTAGCACGTTACCTCCTTGCCCAAATCAGCCAATGGCACCTCCAAAGCCATCTATTGGCTGCCAAGCCTTGCTTTCTTCTCTGGTCTCATCTCCCGGTGCCTTGAAACCACACTGCTGGGAGTTAAGATATGACAGACATGTTCCACTCTAATGAGCTAACATAACCCAAGTCCCCATGTATACTCCTAATCTCTTCTTCAGGGTAATTTGCTCCTTTTTTTGTTTTGTTTTGTTTTTTTTTTTTTGAGAAAGGGTCTTCTCTGTGTAACAGTCCTGGCCATCCTGAAACTCTTTCTGTAGACTAGACTGGCCTCAAACTCACAGAGATCCACCTGCCTCTGCCTCCCTACTGCTGGGATTAAATGGGATTAAAGGTGTGTGCCACCACCACCTGGCCTGTCCAGGCTAGCCTTAAATTCACTCTATGGCCCAAGTAAGCCTTGAATTTGTGATTCCTCTCAGCTTCCTTAAGAAGTGTGGAGATTACAGATATGCACTACGCTGCCTGGCTTGACAAGAAATCATTTGAAACCTGGTGCTCCTAAAAGCAGCACCTTTATTTGCAGAATATAGAAGATACCACTCCCTTGTGGCCTGAGTCTCATGCAGTGCAGAAAGATACCAGCAAGAGTCTCCCATATGCATGTGATCCTGGCATGCCAAGAGGGTGACACCTGTTACTAAAACCTGCAGCAAACAGAGGGAGGCAAAGAATCCTAGCAACATCTGCCACCAACTCTGATTTGGGCCCAGATCATAGAGCTTCCAAAGCCAGAATGTTGTTCCTTTCCAAGTCTTGTTGTCTGGACAACCTCAGCCGGTATGCCATTCCCATCTTCGGTGATGCTGATCAGACAGTCTGCCCAATAAAATCTACTATGCAGTAACCCACGGCCATAGGTGAAATTATGAAGGGGAACCAAAAGGACACTTACATGAATGGAGTCGCCTCACATGTATGCTCTGGTAGTGGACACATGAGTGTAGATACACAATGAAATCATAGAAAACTAAACATATACAAAACCAGTAGACTGTGTTGCTGTCAACATCTCAGCCTTGACATTGTCTGACATAGTGTTCTCACTAGAGGTGGCTGGACAAAGGGCATGAGATCATTCTGGAATACTTTTTTACAGCTCTATGTTAATCTATAATTATGTCCATCTAAAAACCACCACAAGTCATAGCCTTGACCAGACCCAAGCTCAAGATCCCTCCGCTGCAGGCCATTCTTCTACTGCCTCTCTATATGGACCTAAAGCGCCAAAGTGGTACATCCAAGGGCTCCATAGTAGGCCTTCTCCTGGGCTGCTTTTGTGAATGGTCTTCTGCTGAGACTTCTGTGACCATGGAAGTTAAAAGAATTCAACTTAACAACTGGTTCTTCCTATAGATCTTTAAGCATAGCAGAGTCAGATACAATAGCAAGTCATGAGGATAGGGAGGATAGTCACAAAGCCAGCCCTGCCTCTCTGGGGCTCTGTGAGCACCAATAGAGACAGGCTGCAGGTGGTGCAATGGCTTCAGAGAGCAGAAGTAACCCCAGATATGGCCACAGAGAAGTGCACAGAAAGGCAGAAGCTGAAATGAAAACTGACTGAGACCAGTCCCAGATAGGGCAGAGAAAGCTGCCCCACATGTGGAATCAGGAGCCCCAGTTCCCAGTTTCCTACGTCCTCACAAGTGCTCTTGCACTCTGGACGGGATTTGTTTCTAGATTAGAGAGCAGAAACCCGGTTAAAGCCACTAGGAACAGTTCCCAGCGTCCAACACACCAACACCTTGTGTGGATGCTGAAAGGAAACCTGGAAGTGCAAATTTCTCAGCATGAGAAAGTCACATTGCACAATGCTCTCAGAGCTCCCAGAAGCCATCATCCAGCTCTGGATAAAGTACCTGAAAATCAATGAAACTGCAATGCTTACAATAGCCAATGAAAGCCTCCTACCACCAAGCAATGAGGTGGCTCCTTCAGGCAAGCCCTTAAAGCAAGTGATTTCCAGTTGCACATTAAAGTGTCTTTTAATATTGTTGGCTGTCCACCAGAATAAGATGGTAAGACCCTAAAGTTGAAGATAACATATGCTCTGCTCACAGGATGTAGAGAAAGCAACTGGAATTAACCCATAAGCTTCCTCCCCACTGGCTAGCCTTTATAGTACCAGAAGGTCCTATGCAGACTGCTGGGGAGGAATGGCCATCAGCAGTCTTAGTTATGGACCCTGCATGCCACACTATCCACCAGGCAGGAAAGAGAGGTATACTACTGGCAAGTCTGTTATGAGGCAACCAACTGCCTTCTGACCAGATATGATACCTACTCCACAGAAGGAGCTTGTTTCTGGTAAGCACAGTCAAAAGTCCATGGCTAGGGAAGTAACAGGCATTAGCAGAGAGGCTACTACTGCTGATTTAACCCAGGAGGCTGTCCATTGTTAATAAGATGCTGAACAAAAAGATTAACCCTTTGCAATGGCTCCAGAGGAATCAGAGGCACAAGCACTGAAGCCAGTTATGTCCCTTTCACAGGCAGTGGAGCAGAAGGTGGCTCTTTATATCTGGAATACAATACCCAAGATTCTCACCTGGGGCTCAAGGAACGTATAGAAACACAGCCATATATGTGTATGTTCTGAAATGCGAATGTTGGTATTTTCGTTTCCTATTTCTCATATTTTCTTTCCTTTCTTCCATAACTTTATGTCCTTATTTACACTCTTAACAGCTACCATCTCCTGAGAAAGAACTCCAAGAGGGCTACAAACAGGGTTCACACCAAGTGCTCGCAACTCTGTGTCATGACTCATCCTTCTGAGCTACAGAACACCATCTCCCTCCCCAGGTCCACATCTAATTAGGGCTTCTGCTGCTGCTCCCTGCTGAGGAGCAGGCAATTACAGGTGGAATCCAGGCACCCTTCCTCATCTCTGCTCTCTTTTTATCTTCGCCTCGCCCTGTCTACTGTGAACCCAGCAGACTCGAGTGAGTGACGAGTTATTTTGTTGTGGTGGCTGTTACTTTTTTACTGAAAAAGCAGCAGAATAAAATAGTCTGTGTCTTAATGATTAGAGTTCTGGGAAAGGCCCATGACACAGTTAGTCAGTAATTTTCCGTAAATGTCATGGCTGTCTCCAGGGCCCCAGCATGTTGGTGCAGCCTCAAGGCTGGGCCTAGCATCTTCCCTTGGCAGGAACACAGTTGCACTGCCCAGCTATGTAGTATTCTACCAACATCCGGGGGAGACAGGCTGTTCACTACTGAGACTCAATTTTTTCATGGCTGTTGTCTAACTCTCTTTGTAGCCAAGGTCCTGTGGGCCTTGCAGGTCTGCGCAATCCCACAATGTAACTGGGAGAGTTTCTCTCCCGTGATAGTTTGCCTCCATCCATCCAGGTTCCTTTGTCCTACTCAAGACTCCACATGATTCCTCTCTGACATACTTCTCCAAGTCTTCTTCTCAAGTCTTCTATCCAGCTGGGGTGGCTGGGTGTGGGAGGCTTCAAAGCTTCCCTTCTATAAAGACCCCCGAGTAGGTACCTTTCTGATTTTATAACTAATGTTTTGGAACCTGCTTCCTGTTTGTGCCTAGAGGGCAAAGCACATACAAGTTTGATCTGCTCTCCTTGCCAGGGTGGACAGTGGGATACCCTCCTACATGCCTCACCCAGTATGCTAATGCCTGTTGGACACATTAATGATTGGAACTCTTCTACTTTGCCAGCCAAGTAAAAGGAAGGAATAGCAACTAGGCAAGGGTCATAGGTGTCCCCGTTCATCTTGCAGAAAAACTTGTAAATTGTAAAAGCAGTGGCAATGGAAATGGACTGCCTGCCCAGCATGAGCTCTACAGCTCAAACCAGGTTGCTAGTTCAATGCTCACGACTCACTGGGCTAGGCTCCGATGCTACATACCCCACCAAGATCCTTTAGCTTTCACGGCACCTCCTGCTGGGTTGCTTGCTAGGTCTATAGGCTTCTCAAATGTCAATAGACTAGTAAAGCCCTTGAGGCTGGAGTTGAGATGCAAACATCCTTCATGAGGCCTCCTGGGGCTTTGAGAGTCTATACTTCTAAGAAACCCCAAGCTTCTGCCTATTATATGATGTACAAAATACTGTTGATGAGCAAGAGTTAAGACTATTGTTCAGTTACCAGCTGCCACATCAGGGTCTAGACAGAAGCTTGGAAAGGATAACACACTGCCCTATGTGTGCTTACACCAGAGCAAGCACTTACCTAGAGGTCACCCAATCCACAGCTCACCTAACTAAAATCCTGCCAAGATGACGAAGGAGAAAGGACCCCTGTGTCACCATATAGATGCCCAAAGTCCTAGTGTTATAGTTAAAGATTACACTCAGCTTCTAGTTTGTCAAATGTGGTGGTACACATCCTTAATCCCAGCACTTGGGAGTCTGAGGGTGGTGGATCTCTGTAAATTGAGGCCAGCTTGGTCTACACAGTGACTTCCAGGCCAGCCAAGGCTACATAGTATGACTGTATCCAAAAGAGAGGACCAGGCAGTGGTGGCGCACGCCTTTAATCCCAGCACTCAGGAGGCAGAGGCAGGCGGATCTCTGTGAGTTCGAGGTCAGCCTGGTCTAAAGAGCAAGTTCCAGGACAGCCAGAGCTGTTACACAGAGAAACTCTGTCTCGAAAAAACAAACAAACAAACAAACAAACAAACAAACAAACAAAAATGGGGAGTGGGGAGGAAGAAGAAGAACAAAAGAAGATAAAGTGACATTAAACAGACCAACCACAGTGCCCTCTAAGAAATTAGATTGGTCCTCTACGGCTGTTGTAAGAAATAATAAATACTGATAAACTCCGTGGCTGAAAAAAACACACATATTTATGTTCTTACAGCTCTGGAGGGGTCAGAAATTCAAGAAGAGCCTTAGGGAGCCAAGTCAAGATGTCAGCAAGCCAGGTTCCTAGACTTTTCTAACTCCTGGAGGCTGCCTGCATTCCTCTGCATCTGGCCCCTTCCTCCACCTCAAAACCAGTAGCACTTTGTTCACCATATGACCCTCTCTGAATGACTCTTGTCTCTCTCTCTTACACAGACAGATATAGTGAAAACAGGCCAGCGATCTCACTATCTCAAGGTTTCATACCTGCCAAATCCCGTTTGCTACACAAGATGACTTTCACAGGTTCCAGGGATTAGGGCAGATTCTGAGGGCAAGGATATAACACAAAGAGCAATGATATATACTGCAGGGAACCATGGAGTTGGTTTGGCCTGCCTGCCTTAAGAGGTGTGCATCAGAGCTTCTTCAGGTTACAGTCCAGGGCTCCTGGAACACAATGTGTCTTCCTGTTCCTGGGACTCTGATGCACTGCCTCAGGCAGTGACACATTCAGACCACTTTGTAGTTTTCTGTATGTTCCCTTAGTAGTCAAGGAAACATGGAAACTTGACAGGACAATTGGTCTTAGGCATTAATCTTGTGTATCCTGTATGGCTTGCAAATGTCATTGTGTCCTGGCAACTACAATGTATTGATCCTGACAATTGCCATTATATTCTGTTTCTGATAAAGGTATAAGAAGCCTGATTGCTCTCAATGAAATTGTCACAGCCTCAGTTGTTCTATATTCAGAATGGCTTCAAGGCTGCTGGCTAAGATGATCCAGTCTCACAGAATTCTCCAGTCAGGACTTGACCAGAATTCTGGATTTTTTCAGGGTCCCCCAAAGATTACCAGTGCCACCAATCAGCAGTAAGTAATCTAGAGAACTGTGTCCAAAAATGGGTCATGGATATTTATTATTATTTAAAAAGGGGTTGGGTATAAGTTGTAATTGGGAATTGTCAAGAAAAAGACTGAACAAAGAAGATTAGATTCAGAGATCTTGTTGTGAAAAGGAAAGGGAGATATAGAAAATGTGGTAAAGCAAGGTAAGGTAGAAAGGGAATTAGGTACAACACTTTGGATTCACCAAGATAGGAGAGATAATGAAGGATTTTCTTTGAATTTGTCAAATGCTAGTGGACTAAACATTGTTGATGTAATTATTGCCTGTATATATTTATATATGATTATTGTACTTAATGTATTTAGTTTTTCATATATTAATTATAACCTTTTTTATTCTAGACAAAAAAGGGGAAATGAGGTGATGTTTTGTCTGTGCTTTAACAAATAAAGCTTGCCTGAAGATCAGAGTTTAGAGCTAGCCACATTAGTTAGCCTTAGAGGCCAGGCAGTGGTGGCACAGACCTTTAATCCCAGTACTTGGGAGTCACACGCCTTTAATCCCAATACTAAGGAGGTGGGCAACAGGAAGGGATATGGCTGGACAGAGAGAGGAATATAAGGTGGAAGGAGACAGGAGCTCATTTCATTCAGTCTGAGGTTTCATAGAGACAGCATTCAGTCTGAAGCATTAAGTCTGGGGACTTGTAGAAACAGAGCACCCTTTTGGATTTTGTGGAGGTGAGAACTAGTGGCTGGCTGCTCTGTTTCTCTGATTTTCCAGCTTTCACCCCCTAATATCTGACTCTGGGTTTTTATTATTAAGACCAATTAGAATTAGAGCTACACCTAAGGAAACACTGTGCCAAAATGTGAAGATGGCCTTTTCTGATGAAAACATTAAGGGTGTTTATGTCTGCCCTTCACTGCTTCCCAACATTTGTTGCAAATGTGGTTGTTTCTTACCTTTCAAGCCTAGAACTCAGTAAATGTTTTACTGAAAGAACACTGAGTATGAAACTCAGCTGCTTAATATTTCGTATAATTTCTGTCTCTACAAATAGGAAATTGTGCAGCATAGAACATCAAAAGAATTCCTAAACTAATGACTAACTCAGGTAATTTTGATACATCCAAATAATTACTCTGATTCCAGATCCCAGGAATATGGAAAGAGCTACTGTTCCTTAAGCCCTTATGTGTAACTGATCTAATTACACAAGAATGCAGAAATCCCCATAACCTATTCAGTCTCATTCTCCTTCTTCAACATGGCCTGCCTCCACCAAGCTCCTTAGTGTTCCCTCCATGCCAGCCAGGATAGTGTTCTAGGACTGCTATAATAAATGGTCACACAGCAAGTGGAAAAAGTGGAAAAAATGTGTTCTCTCACCACTCTGATGGTCAAAGGTAATCAAGGTCAATGGGTTGGGCTTCGTCTCTAGAGGTTCTAGTCCTCCTTGCTCTATCAACTTCTTAAAAGCCGGAAGCAGAAGTTGTACTGTGTCTGCTTCCCAAATAACTGACTCAGAGACTCAATATTTATTATAAATGCTTGACCCATAGCTCATACTTATTACTAGCTAACTCTTACATTTAAATTAACCCATATTTCTTATCTATGCTTTGCCACGTGGCTCATGACTTGTTACCTCATTTTCTACACGTTCTGCTTTCTCAGCAGTTGTCTGGCCTCTCCTCTGACTCCTCCCTTTTCCTTCCCATCAGCCTTAGTTTAGTTGCCCTGCCTGTACCTCCTGCCCAGCTACCAGCCAATCAGCATTTTATTAAAGCAATTCGAGTGATAAATCTTTACAGTGTACAAGAGAATTATTCCACAGCAATAACCTGAGTTGTTCCTAGCCTTCTGGTACCATCACACCAGTCCTTATTTTTACCTGGCTTTCTCAACCTACTGTGTGGCAAAGTGCATGTGGAGCTGGGATACCTCAGAGAGGTTACAAAAGACCTGAGTGTGTGGGGGGATCTATGGTGTGTGTCAATTCTCATGTGAGTCGTCAGGTCACTTCATCACTACCATCAACACCTCATCTTCCAAGATACTACCAATATTACCAATTCCTAAGGCCCTTTCTCTACCCGCAAGGTCCTCCTCCCTCGGCTATGTCCATGCCTGTCCTGACAGCACCCAGGAAGCCCGTGTGGAGCTGTGGTGACAGATGGAGCTGGCCCAGAGCTGGTTTTAGCTGAGGCAATGGGGACAAACAGGGACATGAAAGGGAGAAGCAGGACAGAGAGCCGTGGTGTCCTAGAGCTGCCATCACAAAGCTCCACAGCTGGGTGTTCTAACACGACAGAAACATGGAATGCAGGTATGAGGGAGCAAGCTCCCTCAGAAGGCTCTAGAACATTGTGTTTGGCAGTTTTATGTCACTTCACACAGCTAGAGTCATTTTGGAAGAGAGGCTCTTAAATGAGAAAATGCCTCCGTGAGATTTTCCTGGAGATAAGTCTGTGGTGCACTTCCCACACTGATGTAGGAGGGTCCAGTTCACTGGGTGGTGACATCTCTAGACAGGTGGGCCTGAGATGTAAAAGAATTCCGACTGAGCTCTGCAATGGCACATGCCTTTAATCCCAGCACTCAGGAGGCCAAGGAAAATGGATCTCTGAGTTAGAGGCCAACCTCGTCTACAAAGCAAGTTCCAGAACAGTCAGGGACACACAGAGAAACCCTGTCTCGAAAACAAAAAACAAAACAAAACAAAAAACAACTCAGACTGAGCAAGCCATGAGAAGCAGGCCTCCTCCATGGCTTCTGAATCAATTTCTGCCTCCAGATCCCTACCTTGAGTTCCTGCCCTAGATGATTGTTTATAAACAATAAGATGAAATAAACCCTGTCCCCTCAAAGTTTCTCTAAGACAAATGGGATCTTCATTTTCCCCTCTAGCTTCTAGCAGCTCCTAACTGTCCCTTGATTTGTGATGACATCACTCTGGTCTCTGTTTCTGTGTCTCCTCTCCTATATGTTTCCTCTGTCCTTTCTTTCTTTTGTCTGTCATGTGGACATTAGGTTTACAGCCCACCGCAGTAATCCAAAGCAACCTCATACCAACATCCCTATCCTCACTACATTTACAAAGGCTCTTTTGATAGATAAGGGTAGTTTCAAAGGGCCTGGGGATTAGAACATGGAAACATTTTGAAAGACTATCATTCATCCATGACACCAGATATCAAAATGAGCTTCCTGGAACAGTAAGGTGAACAGGCCCTTCCTTGCCTGACACTTGCTGGGGGGCATTTACTTCAAGAAAAACCCAGTAGCTAGGACTGACCTTCCAATCCCTGCCTAGTCACTCTGTTGACTGGCCAGCCTCAGGCCTATGAGTCTCATGATGTGGACCTCAGGCAGCTCCCCTAAAGATGGCGGTCTCTCAGCTTAGCAGCTTGGTCTGGTGTAGGAACTCTGCCATACATCTTTCTATCCAGCTTGTTCTGGTCTGTGTTGCCATGGGTATTTAGAATTGGAGGGGGCTCAGGCCCACAGGCTTCTGGGTTGTGACATTTGTCATGCTCTGAGCCCTGTCTTGGCTGTCTATCTCCAGGCTGTGAGTAGCCCCACTTCCCTCTCTGCCTGAGGATGAAAATTCTCCCTCATCCTGTCTGTCTGGTGGAGTCCATGATGTTTCTTATACAACAAAATGCCTGGGCCAGACCAATAGCTCTGAAAACCAACAGCTTGAAGTTCACACTCCCTAAGTGACATGGACCTTGGGGGATCAAGCTGTTATCTCTCAGTTTCTTACCCTACCTCCACCATGCTTTCAAGCACATGACACACTCAAGTGTGTGTGCATACATGCACGCACGCACTCACACACACACACACACACACACACACACACACACACACACACACACACCCCACATATTTCAAAACGTGATGTTTCTCCCTCTCCTGGCAGCCAGCCTGCTTAGCCTCTCAGTTAAACAGTGTTGTGTGGCTGCCTGCTTCTCCCTTGGGTCTTTTGTGGTGTGAAGAGTCTGGGCTCAACAAGTAATAGGTGCCTGTGAATGTGAGCCAAGGGAATGACTCAATGAACACATTCATTTTTAAAGCCCTGGGTCACAGGGCACTCTATTGGCAGACAGTCTCTGCACAGTGATTGATAAAAGAATAATTCACAAGTGACCAATAAGAACTAGCAAACCTCTAAGAAGGGCTCTCCTTCTGGCAAGCCACACCTATCACAGAGTCTCTCACTTACATACCACCTATCACCAATGTCCGCAAGTAGTACATCCCCTCACATCATCCTGGTCCCCCCATTCCTTGCTTAGTTGATGAGCTCACTGAGGGCATAGACCTGGGATGGGATACCCCTCTGCATGATGTGAATATGTTTTATTACCATTGGTTAACAAAGAAGCTGCTTTGGTCTATGGCAGGATAGAATAAAGCTAGGCAGGAAATCCAAGCAGAGATAAAGAAGGTAGAGTCAAGGGAGACACAAGTAGATGCCAGATAAACAAAATATGAGGTCACAAGCCACAAGCCTCTATAGAATAATAGAAATGTGTTAAGTTGTAAGAGCTAGTTAATAATAAGCCTGAGCTAATAGGCCAAATGCAGGAAGTCCCTAGGAATGGATGATATCACGGTGGAGGAGCTGGAGGTGGCTACAATAAGCTCAGGGGCTGAGACACTTCTCATACTTTTCAGAGAGATATGGAAACACAAGGTGATTCCCACAGAATGGACACACTCAGTTATAATTCCATACACAAAAAGGACAAGCTGGGCTGCTCAAATTCCAGGGGCATTAGTTTGTTGCGCAATAGCAGCAAGATCTTCTCCTCCATTGTCCTGCAAAGGATCACGGGCAGAAGAAAGGAAATCTTAGCAGAGGCCCATTGCAGATTCAGAGCTAACAGGAGCACAATTGATCAGATCTTCACTTTGAGGCAACTGGCACAAAAATACAAAGAATTTGGAAACAACTTATATGTCTATTACATTGACTTCAAGAAGGCATTCAATAGTACTTGAAGGAAAGGACTTTGGGAAACAATGAGATTCTACAGGTACTCAGATAAAATCATAAGAATATTAGAAAATGCATCAGTCAAAGCCTGTGGAGAACTAAGTGATGAGTTTAAGACAATTGTAGGAGAGTTGCAGGGATGCGTCCTCTCACCACTAACTCTTTAATATATCCCTGGAATTGATAATAACAACAGCCCTGGAGGGTGAGGAGATAGGCGTTCAGATAGGTGGGGTGCGAATCAATAACTTGCATTGCGATGATGATACCATTTGCTGAAAGTCCAAATGAGCTGTCTGTCAGCCATGGTCAATAGAGTGGTGGAAGTCAGTGAAAACCTTGGTGTGAAAGTCAACATCGAGAAGACTGAGATACAGCACATGGGAAGGGCACACAGGATTTTAACACTGTAATAAAGAATCCAAACCTCAAGCAGTCAGCTTTGTCTCTCTGGGAGGAAACCTCAGTTCAAAGGAGGGAACTATTTCAGACGTCAAGAGGCAGATACGTCAAGAGGTAGATAGGGATAGCGAGGGCTGCATTCCAGGCACTAGGAAAGGTTTGGTCAGCAAGAGACATAGCGACAACAACAAAATTACAAGTATGTGAGACACGTGTCTTGAGCTGCCTTCTTTACAACTCCGAAACCTGGACAATGAAATGCTCCTCAGAACAGCGGCTGAATGTGTTTGAGATGGCGTGTCTCAGGAGGATTCTAGTGTCACACGAAGAGATCTATCAGCTGTGCAACAATGACATTAAGAAACATCTCTATCTACAGAAGGAAATAAACTATGGGATCTGGCAATGGCCATATTATGAGAATAAATGATAACAGATACCTATAGATAGCACTGCTTGGAGGAGTGCACATGACAAGGCAAAGAGGTAGGCCCAAAAAATGCTGGATAGATGTTGTGATCCAGCTGCCCTCACCCCCCCCCCATGACTGACAGCAGAACTTCCTTGTGGTCTGTAATTGACAAGGATGTTTGTGTTCTTTCTGGTCGGTGGGTCTCCACAGAAGGAGTAGAGGTATTAAAGGTTGCTGGGCAAAATAAAGGTTGTTGTTCTTCCACCTCAAAAGAAGCCATGTCTCAATCCTGGCACCCCCCACCAGTCTTTGCTATCCAGGCTGTGCTGGCTGCAGCAGATAGACAGCGTAAAGGAAGACTGTGGAACCTTGGGTATAACAAAAACACAAGCATTTAGGGCTGCCCAGGATAGGAACAAGTGGAGAACCGCCATAAACAGGCTGCCCATGCATGCTCAAGTTTTGCTGGGGCATAAATGATGATGATGTTATTACTTGGGGCTGGGCCACTGGGAAATGAAAGCATAGCCTCTGGTTACACTCCTGTCCAGTCCCGGTGAAGTGAAGATGCTCAACAAAGGTAGAATGGGCAGTGACTGGCTGAAGCACTTCCTTCTCACCGCATGCATTCTACAAAATGGCAGCTACTCACTAGATAGAGTAACTTATAGGCAGACTTTTCTTTCTCACTCACCAGTTTCCAAACAACCAACATGGAGACTTAATATTAATTATAAATGCTCAGCTGATAGTTCAGGCTTATTACTAACTGGCCCTTACAACTTAAATTAACCCATTTCTATTCATTTACACTCTGCCATGTGGCGTTACCTCTCTTTCATCTTGCATCTCCTGTTTCCTCTCCATGTTTTTCTGGCAACTCCTCTGATTCTGCCCTTCTTCTCCCCGGTGTCCTTAGTCCCACCTAATCTTATCCTTTCCAGCTATTAGTCAGTCAGCTTCTATATCACACCTTAATCACAGCATAATTTACACAGTATAAAGGAATATTCCACATTTTCCCCTTTTTGTCTAAAAAGTAAGGTTTTAACTTTAACATAGTAAAATTATATATCAATAATATAATTTTACAGTTATCAAGTAAAAATTACAATATCCAGTCCATTTGTATTTGATAAAATTAGAGAAAATACTCCATTATTTATCTTATTTTTGTGAGTCTAAAGTTTCATACATAATTTACCTCTTATAATAACTAAAGAAAACTTTAATTATGACTATCTAGTCTTCAACTCCGTCAGAGTTGTGGAGTGTTGTGAACTCCGAAAGGAAAGAAGAAGTGTGATTTCTGGGGGTTGGAGAGGGACTAAGAGGTGACTGCTACTAGGGACAGGAGAAGAGGATGCCCTTCGACCTCGATTTTGATAAAAGATGAACATTTCTGAATATGTTTAAAAACCATTGAATTGCAGAATTTAAAAGGGTAACTGTTATACCATGTGAATTATATCTAAATAAAGCTCTTGTTTTAAAACATTATAAGGGAAGCTAGGTGGTGGTGGCGCACACCTTTAATCCCAGCACTCGGGAGACAGAGGCAGGTAGATCTCTGTGAGTTTGAGGTCAACGTTGTCTACAAGAGCTACTTCCAGAAAAGGCTCCAAAGCTACAAAGAACCCTGTCTTATACAGAGCAAATGTGCTATTGAGGACAAAAGCATCCCAATGGGCAAGTTCAAGACTAACCAACAAAGGAAGCAGAAGGGCAGGAGGACAGGTGGCCAGCCAGGCAAAGGAACCAGTGGAAGTCTTGGAGGGCTCAAGGCTTGCTCTATGAAGACATGTGAGCTCAATCTGAGACATGAACAGGAGGACAATTGCAGTGAGGGTGGAAACACTATGCCATAGAAAAGACCCTTAACTGATAACATCTGTAAAGACCCTTTATTCAAAATAAGATTCCATTCACAGAGAGTTATAACCTGATATCCTTGAATTTAAAAAAAATAGATCCAAGGTAAGATAACTTTCTAATGCCACTCAGTATGTTGGTAGCACTCTGCATATTGCTGAGGCTCAGGGCCAGGAGTACTAGATTTCCTCCTTAGCAGGCTGTGTTAGTGAGCTTCCTGTTATGAAAAAACTACTTCACCAGGAGATAGTGGCACATGCCTTTAATCCCAGCACTCGGGAGACGGATGCAGATAAATCTGTGACCTTGAGGCCAGCCCAGTCTACAGAGTGAGTTCCAGGACAGCCGCGGCTGTTACACAGAGAAACTTTGTCTCAAAAAAAGTTATGAGTGATAACTACTTGAAGGAAGAAAGATTTATTTGGACTCACAATTTCAAAAGCTTCAGTCCATGGTCTCTTTGCCTCATCAGTGTGGGACTGTGACAAAGAAGGGCATTGTGACAGTGGAGACACAGCAGAGCAAAGCTGCTCACCTTATGACATCTAGGAAACAAAGAGAATCCAAAAGAGAAAGAAATGGCCTAGGAACACAGTGGCCTGCTACCTTTAAAAAGGCCCAGCTCCTGTACTTTCTTTTACCTCCCAATGAAGCTATCAGCTGGAACCAGGGCTTCAACACAGGAACTATTGGGAACTGCTTAAGGTCTAAATCATAACATGATGGTCAATGAACAAGGTCTACCTTGTAGCTGAAGAAAAGCTGTGAAAGTTAGTTGGTTAGCAACATGGAGGCAACTTAACAGAAATGTTCCAAAGCCTCACACAGTCATATTCACAATATTCAAATTATGGAATCAGCCTAAGTGCCCATCAACAGAATAAGGGATAATGAAAGTGTATATACAAAGAAAGAAGTTTTGTTCAACCATAAAAAAGATCAGAGCTGCTGTGGGAGTTCATTCCACTCCTTCAGCCAATAGCTTTTAAGATACCAGCCCATTGGTAGCAAACCAATGACTGGCCCATCTTGAGGCCCATGTAGTGAAAAGGAGCCCATCTCTGACACTGCCTGGAGCACCAGCATCCACAGTCTGGATGACCCAGAGACCTAGGTTTTTTTTTTTTTTTTTTTTTTTTTTTTTGGTTTTTCAAGATAGGGTTTCTCTGTAGCTTTGGAGCCTGTCCTGGAACTAGCTCTGTAGACCAGGCTGGTCTCAAACTCACAGAGATCCGCCTTCCTCTGCCTCC
>NW_004949227.1:400878-414074 GCF_000317375.1 Microtus ochrogaster | reverse complement strand
GAGTGCTGGGATTAAAGGCGTGCTCCACCACCGCCCGGCGACCCAGAGACCTAGGGTAGAACCAAACAAAACTAGAGTAAAAATAAATGTTAATATAATGACACCTAACGATATTCTGCTATACTCATAGATTAGTGCCTAGTCCAACAGTCATCAGAGAGACTTCATCCAGCAAATGGTGGAAATACACACAAAGACCCACAGTTAAATATGAAGTGGATCTTGAGGAATCCTGTGGAAGATGGGGAGGAAGAAAGAATTGTAGGAACCAGAGGGGTCAAGGACACAAGAAAATGGCCCTCAGAATCAACTAACCTGGACTCATAGGGGCTCACAGAGACTGCAGTGGAAATCACAGATACTGTATGGGTTTGGCCTAGGCCTTCTGCATATATGTAATGGTTTTATAGCTGGGTGTTCTTAAGGGAGCAGTGAGAGCAGGGCTGTCTCTAAATCTTTTGCCTGCTTTTGGGTTCCTTTTTCTCCTACTGGGTTGCCTTGTCCAGCCTTGATATGAGGGTTTGTGCCATTTGTGGCTGATAGCCCTGGGAGGCCTGCACTTTTCTGAGAGAAACTGAGGAGGATTAGATCTGGGGGAGAAGGTGAGTTGGGGAGGGACTTGGAGGAGAGGAGTGAGGGGAAACTGTAGTTGAGGTGAATGTATGAGAGAAGATTAATTGTTTTAAAGTACATATGTATATAGATATGTGTACACACACACACAAAACACAAACACACAGGGTTCGGTACTATCCATGGCTCAAGTCATCTGTGTGATACGTTAGAATGTGTCCCTCTTGGATAAGGGAATCCTACTATTTATACATTTTTAAATTTCATTTTCTCTCGCTAAATAAATAAAAGATACCAGCCCACTTGGGCGTGGTCTCTTAAAAGCTATTGGCTGAAGAGTGGAAGGAGCTCCCACAGCACAGAACTGTGTCATTTTCTGGAAAATGGATGCAACTAGAGATCATCATATTAATTGAAATAAGCCAGATTCAGAAAGACAAATGTCATGTTCTCTCTCATATATAGTTACATAAAACCATACACATACACACAGACATGTGACATATAATCATAAGTTAGACTGGAGAAAGTAGACTGGAGAAAAGGGGAAAGAAAGAAAAGAGTAAGGAGGGATAAAGTTGTTCAAAATGCATTATATACTTGAAACAAATTCTTTAGAAAACCCAGTATTATGTATAATAAATGTATACTAATAAAAAGTAATAGTCGAGAGAATATTTCTAAAAATAAAAAGATAATAACATTTGTAACAGAATTAAAAAAATAATACCTAGAAAAAAATTGTTAAAAGAAGGGCAAATTTGTACAAAATTTTATTGAAAGGCATTTAAAAATCTAAATTTTAAAACCTCCAAGTTCATGGATTAAGACTTAATACCGATGGGAAGGCAATACTCTCTACCCAAGTGGTTCACAACCTTCTTAAAGCTGTGACCCCTTAATACAGTTTCTAATGTTATGTGGACCCCCAACCATAAAATTGTTTTCATTGCTACTTCATAGTTGCAATTTTGCTACTGTTATGAATCCTAATGTAAATGTCTGTTTTCTGATGATCTTAGGAGACCCCTGTGAAAGGGTCATTTGACTCTCCAAAGGGGTCATGACCCCACAGGTTGAGAACCAATGCTCTAAACTGATCTACAAATCCAATGCAATCTGTATCAAAAGTTTCCTGACATTTTTGCAGAAATTAACAAGCTAGTTCTTAAAATTCATATGGGCAAAATATTCATGATGGGCCAAAAACTAAAGAGAGTTAAAATAAACATGGAGAAAAATATTTAGAAGATTCACATTTCCTTTAATCCCAACATTAGTACCTTGGGACGTAGAGGCAGTTGGTTCTCTGTGAATACAAGCTCTACCTAGTGAGCTCCAGGACAATCAGGGCTATGTAGAGAGAGACCCTACCCTGCCTCAAAACAAAATAAATAAAAATAAAAGGAAATTACCAATAAAGTCAAAATAGAACATTTAAAAAAGACTGTGCGGTATTTGGCAAAAGGACAGACACAGAGGGGCTTAGGTGATGGCTTTCATGGACACTGCTGTGGGACAATGGTCTTGTACCCTGTAAAGATTTGTCACTTGTATTTTAATAAAACACTGATTGGCCAGTAGCCAGACGGGAAGTAGAGATGGGGCGACAAAAACAGGAGAATTCTGGGAAGAGGAAAGTCTAAAGTCTGCAGTTGTCACTGAGACACAGAGGAAGAAAGATGAACATACCTCACTGATAAAAGGTACTAAGCCACATGGCTAACACAGACAAGGATTATGTGCTAATTTAAAATGTAAGAATTAATTAATAAGAAGCCTGAGCTAATAGGCCAACCAGTTTATAATTAATGTAGACTTCTGTGTATTTCTTTGGGACAAATGGCTGTGGGACGGGGCAGGACAGAAACCACTGTCAACAGTACACAGACATAAGAACAAGCAAAACATCCATTAACATAAAATGCTGAACCTTGCTTAGCTTGAAAGATCAAATGTGAAGATATGATGTTGTATGTCAGTTTCTTTTTAGAATAAAACATTCCATCCTAGCAGGAAGCTCTTTAAATAAGAAGATAAGCAACTCAAAATAGCTGAACAGATTCACTAGCGGCTCCCCCCATAGTAAACAATAAAACCTAAGAGTCGCCCTCAGATGGAAGGAAGTTGAGCTGTACAGAAGTTTCTCAAATGAACTGAACTTCAAAGAAGACTATCAGAGAAAAAAAAGCTGCAAAGAAGACTCTTGAGACCAGACTGTAAAAATCAGAAACCAACTGACCTGTCTGGGAGAAGTTTTAGAACAACTGAGGCACCTGGAAAGGACAGTCTCCAACCTGTTTATCTGCCTGCAGGCTGTGCAGTGTGTTCCAGATTCCCAGGTTGTAATCTATCACCTGTGCAGGGATGGGTTTCAGTGATGCAGCTGTCTTTGAGTCATTCCTGCTCCTGTAACCCCTCAGCCACATTCCTATAAGTAACACCAATAAACTCATTGGTTCACAAAGTTGACTTTGGTGGTATCCGAACTTTAGTCTGTCCTGGGTTCCGTAACTAGGGTTAGTAGGCAAGTGTATTTTGTGTTTTCAAGAAAAGTTTTGTCACACAAAATGTGATCAGAATGTTACGACTTTAGGTAAGATTTACTTATTTGAATCCTTCATACAGTCTACAGGTAGAAAATAACATGTAGTATGTGATCCAATTCATATAAAGGATCCAAATAAATAAATCCTATTTATAGATCCAGCCTGATAGTGCTTGGATTAGAGAATAGTAAGTAAATCCTCAGGGACCGAAAATGAGGAACTGATGCCGGGGTTTGGAGGAGCAGGTAAAGGGAATGAAAGCTTAATAAGTACAGGGTTTCTCCTAGGGGTGATAAAAAATATTCTAGAATAATACAGTGATGGATGTACAATTCTGTGACTATTCCAAGAATGATGGAATTGTATGTTCTGAGTGAATTAGGTATAGTATGTGAATTTGGTTTTTTTTTATTTTTATTTCATTTTATTTATTTACTTATTTCATTTTTAAATGAAGAGCACAGTGGAGACCCCTTTATTGCTATGCACAAACTTCAGTGGCACTGTATGAAGACCCAGGACAATAATCTCTGGAACCTGACTTGTACATTGTTCTTAAAGACATTGTTACTGGAGTAGTGATACACACCTTTAATCCTGGCACTTGAAAGGCAGTCTGGACTACATAGTGAGTTCTAGGACACCCAGGGCTACCCATGTCAAGAAAATAACAACAAAAAGATGTCAGTACTGTGAGAAACTGGTTAAAGGGTTGTGGTAGTTTAAATGTAACTGGCCCCCTTAATCCCATAATTTCTTTTTTTAAAAATATGTATTTATTTATTTATTATTATTATTTATACAGTATTCTGTCTGCTTGTGTGCTTGTAGGCCAGAAGAGGGCGCCAGACCTCATTACAGATGGTTGTGAGCCACCATGTGGTTGCTGGGAATTGAACTCAGGACCTTTGGAAGAGCAGGCAGTGCTCTTAACCGCTGAGCCATCTCTCCAGCCCCAATCCCATAATTTCATAGGAAGTGGCATTATTAGGAGGTGTGGCTTTGTTGGAGTGGGTGTGGCCTTGTTGGAGGAAGTGTGTCACTGTTGGGCAGGCTTTGAGGTTTCCTATGCTCAGAACTGCCCAGTGTGTCAGTCGACTTCCTGCTGCCTTCTGGTTATGATGTAGCACTCTCAGCTCCAGCACCACATCTGCCTGTATGTGGCCATGCTCCCTGTCATGATGAACTGAACCTCTGAACAATCAGCAGGCCACCACAATTAAATATTTCTTTTATAAGAGTTGCCTTGTGTCTCTTCACAGCAACAAAAACCTAAGACGAGGGTACACAGCTGCCTGTACTATCTTAGTAACATCCCATGTCATATAATTTAAAAGTTAAAAAAAATGTTGAATGGACCAGGTTGCATCTGGGTAGGCCCAAAGAGCTTATGTAGATAGGAGTGGGCAGACAGCCATAGGATCAAGGCTTCCACTTTCTTGGCACACAGCCCTCCCTGACCTTCCAGCAAACAAGGGCAGGGGACCACTTCCCATCATCATGGCAACTGAGTGAGCTAAAGAGGCAGTGTCTGACACAAGGAACAGCTGCAGGGAAGAGAACATGAGTTTCATGCAGACTTATATTTTGAGGAGGAGCCTGTCTCTCCCCTGGGGTTATTCCAGTCCTTGGGATCTACTAGTCATGATTTCCACCAAACAGAGGATCATAAAAGAATAGAAGAGCAGCCATCACAGAAGGCAACTCCAAGTTCCTCCTGGAATCTTCAACCTTGAACTCAGCCTGTGGCTTCATGTTGCACCCAGCATCAAGAGGATGAGGACTGCAGGGTGGTGGTGGCACACACCTTTAATCTCCGCACTCGGGAGGCAGAGGCAGGCAGATCTCTATGTGGTGTGCGAAGTCCTTCTGTATATGCGTTGATCTTCTTGGTTAATAAAGAAGCTGCTTTCGGCCAATGGCTTAACAGAATATATCCAAGCTAGAAGAGACAGAAAGAGAGAGTAGGCAGAGTCAGGGAAAGGCATGTAGCAGGAGACAGACAGCTATGCCAGAGCCCACTAGAACCAAGCCTTGTAAACCACAGTCACATGGCAATACACAGATTAATGGAAATGGATTAGTTTAGGATATAAGAGCTAGCTAGCAAGCCGGGCGGTGGTGGCGCAAGCCTTTAATCCCAGCACTTGGGTGGCAGAGGCAGGCGGATCTCTGTGAGTTCGAGACCAGCCTGGTCTACAAGAGCTAGTTCCAGGACAGGCTCCAAAACCACAGAGAAACCCTGTCTCGAAAAACCAAAAAAAAAAAAAAAAGAGCTAGCTAACAATATGCTTAAGCTATTGGCTAAACAGTATTTTAATTAATGCAGTTTCTGTATTCTTATTTTGGCAGTCTGAGCATCTGGCAAATGAACTAACAGCCTTCCAACTACATCTATGAGTTCGAGGCCAGTCTGATCTACAAGAGCTAGTTCCAGGACAGGCTCCAAAGCTACAGAGAAACCCTGTCTCAAAAAACCAAAACAAAACAAAAAAAGAGGGTGAGGACCCCAGTCTGCGCCTCTGTATGGTTCATTTCCAAAGAACCCCTAGGGAACTAGAACAGTGAGTTCTAGCTATTGGGGCAACTTATTTCCCCATCCCAGGCCCTGCATGCTGATTACATCCTGTCACTAGGGGGCAGAGTTGTCTACACCAAGTCACCCAGCTGAGTGTGTGTGTGTGTGTGTGTGTGTGTGCGCGCGCGCGTGCGCGCGCGCGCAAGCGGATACATGTGTGCATTTGTGGTGGGGTACACTAGGCACAAACTGGAGAAGTGTGCTGACTCATGGGAACGTTCTCTCTCTCTCTCTCTCTCTCTCTCTCTCTCTCTCTCCCCCCCTCCCTCTCTCTCTCTCTCTCCCTCCCTCCCTCCCTCTCTCCCTTTCTCCCTTTCCCTCTCCCTCTCCCTCTCCCTCTCTCTCCCTCCCTTCCTCCCTCTCTCCCTCTGCCTCTCTCTCCCTCCTTCCCTTCCTCCCTCTCTCCCTCTCCCTCCCTCTCCTTTCCTTCCTCCCTTCCTTTCCTCCCTCCCCTCTCTCTCCAGGAAGTCCCAAATAGCCCCTGCCCTGGAAGCTCTAAAAGGACCCCTGTGCTGGAAACAGGAGAGAGTTCAGGCAGTGAGAAATGTTCCCCAGTCAATCCTAATTCATTTGCCCCTGTCTATCTGAAAAGGGATTGTGCTCTGAAGATGGGTATGAGCTCAAAAATGGCCTTGGATGTTGGAGACAGTAGTGTAATGTCCTTTGGAGAAAAGGGAAAGCATGCTACTTACTACACACACACACACACACACACACACACACACACACACACACACCTGCCTCAGGCCCACACTCTCGATACCATCTCTCCAAAATTGAAATGCACAGCAAAGTACACAACTAGTGAATAGATGGGCTCAGGTCCCAGAAATTGGCTGCCCTTTCTAAGAGGTGACAGGAATATCCTCTCTGCTTCCTGTTGCCATGGTTTCCACTCTGCTACTAGGCAGACTATTGTGTGGAAGCCATTTTGCATGATGGGATGCTGGTGATGGCCCTGTGTGCAACTTCCTGGTCTTAGATCCAACCAAAATCCAGAGAAGAAATGGAAACCGTCTCATAATCCTGAGTTCATAGATCAAGGCACTTTTGAGAGACAGTGGAGACACAACAGGCTAAAGCCAACAAATGCACAAACAGGACATGCTATTGTTTTGAGCATTGGACTTCTTTTTTCAGAACTGTGAGGCCCATCTTCACTTCTGGTCAGAAAGGCCTACCAGAGGGCTGTCTTCCAGACAGGTCCCAAACTAGCAGAGTACAATAGACTCAGAGGAGCTAGAAATTTACAAACAGCGCTGAGCTTAGCCTGCTGCAGTTTCACTTTGAATCCAGAGCAGCAGGTCCTCTCCTGACATCCTCCTAGGAAAGAAGAGCAAGGCCTTGCCAACTAAAGGACCCCCTCTCAGCCAGTGCTTTCTGTCCACACCGACCTGTTCCCACCCGGCCTTTTAACCTGCCCTTGCTCATTGGGAAAGTCTCCTGGAGTCAGAAGGCCACAAGTCAGTTCAGCTATTTTGAAAGAAGTGAGCCAGCTATCCTTTCAGGGGGGGACTCCTCTGGGAACTGTCCTGCCAGGAGCATAGGGAGAAAGAGAGGACCCCCCCACAGTGGATGCCAGGCTCCAGGCTGGCCACCAGAACCTGAGACTGAAGGGGGGGAGTTACACCTGGGCCCGTAGCCCTCTAGCACTTCCGGGCGCGGCGTTCTGCTGGCCAGTCCAGACCTTTCCTGTTGGTCCACTTTGTTTATGACGCTCACTGTGTATTCTGCACCTCCCCCACTCCCATCCATTAACTTTTCTGGTCTTTTTCAGTGTTAAAATTCAGCCCAGACTCAAATCCCCTTGGAAGCCTTTCCCTCTCCGCACATCCTTAGAGCTGGAAAGGACTGGAATGGAGAGGGAGGTGGCCTGACCTCCCGTCCCTGCTCCACCCCACCCCCTCCTTAGTTGAGACAGGCAAGGCTCTTTCTGTGCCAAAGTTGAGGCAAGGAGCGTTCATCTTTGTCTGGGCTTGATAATGCCTATCTGTGCCCTCTTTTGGGACTCTTCTTCTCTAGGCCTCATCAGCTCTTGTAGCCCAGTGCCCAGACAAGGATTCCTGCCCCTCCTGTCCCCTCTCAGGCTCTAGATCCATACTTTGTTCTGTAAAAACAAAGAAGCTGGGATAAGGATGCCTGCTTTTCTTTCCCAGAACCCATCATTAACTTTTCCCAGCTAGCCCTTCTGCTTTCAGAAACTCTAGGTGGCTGGCAAAGGCTCCCAGGCAAATCCATCAAGCATCCTCATCTCCAGGCCCAGCTCTTCACAATCTTACTACAATCTTACAATCTTACACAATCTTACCATGGCCTGTGCTCTTCTTTGTTTGCAAGGATTGTGTGAGCAGGACCAGATCCGGCACCTAGAGAGGGCCCTAGCAGCCCCAGTGTAGCAGGCTACGGTCAGTCCTGCAATAACTCCTTATTTTCTCCCAACTTTTTGTCGTTTTCCAGATTACAAGGCCAACCTCAACAAAGCAGTACTGTGAGGGCAGTGGGCGAAATTTCCTCTGTGCTTCCGTTCTAGGTAATCTAGCACAGCTCAGCAACTTCCAGGCAGTTGTAGCTCGGCCCTCCTTCATCCAAGGCTCAGCCAGCAGTCCAGAGGCCACCCCTGCCACATCCAACCTTTGTATGTTTCTTGTCCTGTGCTGGAATATTTAAGGGCTTTTCTTCTGCTTCCCACATAAAAAAGACCTTTATCTAAAGGTGTTTTGCCCTGTGAGTAAGTACATTCATTATATGAAGATACTTTGGATTTTCCCTTGAGTCATTCAGTTTTGAGCTAGATAAGGTGTGCTGCTTCAGTCTATGTCATCTTGACAGAACCCAGCATGGAGGTAACTGTCCAGGTGGCCCTACCAGGGAGTGGCCATGAGGAGCCCCAGGGCTGAGTAGACAGCTCTGTAGCAAGGGTTGTGGGGTGGAGATATAGAAAACATGGTTGCAGCTAGACACATCCACTTTTAAAAGAACAGGAAAAAGGAATCTCCAGAAGAAGATACAGATCCTTGTCACAGCTGTGATGCAAAGATGAATGACAGAAGGCCTTTAGTAAATTGGTTTCAAATAATTTTGTTTTTTTTTTCCAATAAGGCAAATTGATCATTAGAGAACTGATCAAGCAAGAGTCAGGTGAAAATAAACTCCTTCATTTGAATTTGATCAGGTGAAAATAAACTCCTTCATTTGAATTTCAAATTCAGTGGAGGTGACCTGGTAATGAGGTGAACTGGTCATTAGGCAAACTGGCTGAGGGTGGCCAGCACAGTGCATAAAGCCAGCAGCCAGCTGTAACCTTGATCTTCTCTCCTCTAAAAGTGTGGTTGTATATATATAACAACTTAAGAGGGAAGAGTTTGTTTTGGTTCATGGTTTGAGAGGATACAGTCTACCATAGCAAGGAAAACATGGAGATAGGAGCAACTCTCTTGGCTGTGGTGCATCTGGAAGGAGAGAGAAGAAAGATCAGAGCTATAAACTTTAAGTTCCTTGCTTTACAAATCCACTTCCTCAGCTAAGCTCCACATCTTAAAGATTACACTACCTCCCAAAACAGTGCTTTAATCTACTGCTATCTCAGCCAGCAATTGTATCTCCTCAGTTACCAGCCTGCTTCTCTGGCAGTAGCCTGGCCACTCAGGCCACAGCCTGTGGGGAATTCTGTTCCTAAAGGTACTGGCCCTGCCGCTGCCACTAACAGTAGGTTTAACTGAATTTCTATTGTTCTTTTTATAAATAAGACTTGAGATTCAAAGCTGGGATGAAAACCTGAGAGCTCAGAGAGGCAGAGTAGCAACTAGCTAACCTTCTCTCCTTGCCAGCATCTCTGAAAGAGCACATCCTTCTGCTCTGCCAAAACATAAAAAGCCACACCACTTCAAGGTTCCTCTGTAACGTTGGGACATCCATCTTTGGCCCACAGGCCTAGAATATCTGACAGACTTTTATATGAGGCAGAAAGTTTGAAGGCCTGTCCTAACTTGTCTTGACAATATTTGGCAGTCACTCTCTTTTGTGCCCTTCTTGTCCAATTTGGAAAGCATACTGTCAGCAATCAAGGCAAAGGCAATTTCTTGCCCAGTGGCTAACTTTGCCACATTGAAAGCAAACTCCTTATGGAGGTTCTTTGATGTCCATCATCCTTTTTTGAAGTTAATTGGTGCTGCAGACATGTCTCACTGTCATGAAAAGCTTTATGTTATTAAAACATATTAAATACCATCTTCTATAGGTCTCTGAAGTGTTTGAAGACCACCTGTCTATCTAAAATATACCTCTGTTTAACCTTCAAAATATACCTAACATAACTATGTTTGATTATTATAGATAACTAACTACTAACCTATATTTCTTAATTATACATTACATTTTTAATGGGCTGCATAAGTACAATACCTTAAACAAGAGTAGAAACATACACAGTATAACAAAAATAATCTTAAATTTGTATCAATATACAAAAATCCATGCCAATGTAAAATATTTGAAATGAATAATTATCTTGTTATATTTCTATATCCCCACTAAATGATTATGAGCATCCATAACCCACCAAATGACCAAAAACTATCTACCCCACCTCTTGGGAATGTGGGCATCTTGTTCCCTAGACTGTTTCCTGTTGTCTGGGAGTGATGACATCCCCAGGGGACCCTGAGAAAATTGCAATAATGATCAAGTCCTAAGAAAACTAGCTATAACATTTGCTGTTCAGTCTCTGTACAATGGGAAAGTACAAGGCTTATCTGCAGTCCTGGCTAGAGTAGTCTGTGAGGCTGGACCATCTCAATTAGCAGCCTTGATGCTGTTCTGGATGCAGAACTCTGAGGAAACAGCAACAGGGGCACTCTGATGGCTGGATCACCTGAACCACCCGTTTTCATTAGTATCTGGTCCCCTTGCTCTGAAAACACATAAACTTTATAAGTCTGTTTGGAGTGTATAACCAAACCTCTATCCATGTCATATGAATGGATGGCATGTAATAATAAATCATAAGGACTCTGTAGCCAACAAGATTTCTCATGTCTCACCCATTCTCAGAGCTGTCCCCATATCAAGGGATCAGCTTATGTGCCACCTGTCTTGTAATTTTTCTGGGTTTATTTCTTTATGTCTGTAGCCAAGATTTTCAGGGAGTGCCCCCCAATCAAATTTGGTCTCTATTAATTTTGAAGGAATCCACAGCCTTTCATTTCCTATGGAAACAAAAGCATAACCTCTCTCCGAACACAATGCACATTCTGAATTCCATTTTTTAATTTTATGGGCAAAGGTGTTTTGTCCACATGTGTATCTATGTGAAAGTGTCAGAAGTCCTGGAGTTTGAGTTACAGACAGTGGTAAACTTCCATGTGGGTGCTGGGAATTGAACCCAGGTCAACAACATCTGAGACCTTCAGTTTTGCTACATCCTTGTCAACCCTCATTATTGTTATTTTCAATTACAGACGTCTTAGTTGGTGGGAAGTGGTACCTCCCCTAACAAGTTTGTGGATGCTCAACCACTTGGATGTCTTATCTAGAAAAATCTCTGTGTAAAACTTTTTTCCAATTTATAAAAGTGATCATTTGTCTTTTTGTTGTGATGTCCTGAGGACTCTTTACATTCTAGACAGTCCTTTTGTGATATGTGACTTGCTACGATTTTATCTCTTTCTATCAGTTTTCTTTTTTTTTTTTTTTTTTTTATTTTTCGAGACAGGGTTTCTCTGTAGCTTTTGGTTCCTGTCCTGGAACTAGCTCTGTAGACCAGGCTGGCCTCGAACTCACAGAAATCCGCCTGCCTCTGCCTCCCGAGTGCTGGGATTAAAGGCGTGCGCCACCACTGCCCGGCTCTATCAGTTTTCTTTTCATTTTCTTGATAGTAACATTTGTAGCACTGAACCATGTAAATCTGATGGAGTCCAAATATGTGGTTTCTCTTTAGTCACATGGTCTTGGTGCATTACCCAGAAAACTATTGCCTAAACCAAAGCCAGAGAGATTTATACCTACATTTTATTCTAAGAGTTTTATAATTTTAAAGCTTATATTTGAGTCTTTGTCCCATTTGAGTCAGTTTTTATAGGTTATGGGACTTAATTTCATTCTTTGGCAAATTGATAGCCCATTGTTCCTGCCCTGTTTGTCAAAAAGCCATTGATTGTTTCTCTCATTGAATGGCCTTAATGACCTTGTCAAAATGAATTAGTTATGGCTGGTCCTTCATTTCTAGTCTCTCAACTGTATTTCAGCTGGTCTATCCTAATGTTAGTGCAATAAGTAAAAAAAAATGAGGCAGGTTCTCACTGTGTAGCCTTGTCTGTCCTGGAACCCACTGTGTAAACCAAGATGGATTCAAACTCACAGAGATGTGCCTGTCTCTGCATTCTGGGTGCTATGCCATCACACCTGGTTTCCAGGTTTGATTACCATAGCTTTACAGCAAGTTTTGAACCAAATAAGAATGTTCCTCAAACTTCTTTCTCTTTTCAGATTAGTTTAGCCATTATGCAGGAATAAAATATGTACCATTACACCTGGCAGACTGTTTTCTTTTCTTTCTTTCTTTTCCTTTTTTTGTTTTTTGTTTGTTTATTTGTTTTTTCAAGACATGGTTTCTCTGTGTATCTCAGGCTGTCCTCAAACTCACAACGATCTTCCTGCCTCTGCCTCTGCCTCTTGAGTGCTGAGATTAAAGGTGTGCGCCACCACAACGTGGCTCCTGTTTTCTTGAGGATAACCATTTTGACTAGGGTGAGGGTAAAAATTTTTCAGAACTAGTTGCTGTGATATACACCTTTAATTCCAGCACTCGGAAAGCAGAGGCAGGTGAATTTCTGTGACTTCAAGGCTACATAGCAAATTCCAGATCAGTGAGAATCTGTCTCCAAATGAATTTCCTACATATTACATCATGTTACCTTTGAATAGAGAGATTTCATTTCCTGTTTCTCAATCTGTCTGCCGTTTGTTTTGTTTTCTAAGTTACTTTAGTCTCTAGTATGATGTTGATTGGAAGTGATTGTCTGGTTTGTTTGTTTTTTTAAATCTTGGGGAAAAAAGCATTCAGCCTTTTACTACTAAGTACAAAATTAACCATGAAATTTTTTTCATAAATGCTTTTTACTAAGTTAAAGATGTTTCCTTCAATTTAAAATTATGTTTTAAGCTAGGCAGTGTTGGCATATGCCTTTAATTCCAGCACTCAAGAGGCAGCAGCAGGAGGCAGAGGTAAGCAGATCTCTGTGAGTTTGAGGGCAGTCTGGTCCAGTTCCAGGACAGCCACGGCTACACAGAGAAACCCTCTCTCAAAAAAACACAAAAATAAAATAAAATTAAGCTTTAGAGAAAAGTTTTTGAAAAAACATATTGTCTCCTACTTCTTTAGCATACTACAGTTTATATTGGTTTGGGTTCCTCTACTTTTTAAGTTATTTTATGTCTGTGCAGCATGTGCATGTAGAAGCCTTTGGAGGTCAGAAGAAGGCTACATGCAGCGGCGGCGG
>NW_004949227.1:378842-390345 GCF_000317375.1 Microtus ochrogaster | reverse complement strand
AAGGGGAGATGGGGAGAAAAAAAGTGAGAAGGGTAGGATGGGGAGAACTTGGGGCAACGGGATGATTGGGATACAGGAAGGTTGGATAGGGGAGCAGGGAAGCACATATCAATTAAAAATTTTAAAGCCAGGTATGGTACCATAGGCAGGAAAATCAGAACATTTAAAAAAGACTTAAGAACCTGGCAATGGGCCATGCCTTTAATCTCAGCACTTGGGAGGCAGAGGCATGAGGATCTCTGCGAATTTGAGACTAGCCTGCTCTACAGAGAGAATTCCAGGACAGACAGGGCTGTTACGTAGAAAAACCTTGTCTCAAGAAAACCAAAAAAAAGTCATTTACAGATAGATATTTCAATATTAAGTCACCCTGGAATTGCTAACATTTGCAAAACATCATTTTTGCTTATTTTTATACGTATTTAGATTCCATTTCTTGTAATTATTTAGAACTATTGTCTCTGTTTAAGATTAAATGGGCCTCAGATATTCCTTTCTTGGTCTGTGTTTGTCTAGTTCATATCAAGGTTCTATTGTCTTATTAAAGTAAGTTGGATAACAGTACTTTTCAGTTTGACTATAAAACCATCTGGGTACTAAGCCAGCAGTGGTACACACCTTTAATCCCAATACTCAGGAGGCAGAGGCAGGCAGATCTCTGTGAGTTCAAGGCTAGCCTGGTCTACAGAGTGAGTTCCAGGACAGGCTCCACACAGAGAAACTCTGTCTCAAAAAAAAATACATAAGACATGTGACCCAAAAAGTAACCAATATGCATGCCGTGCATAAAATGACACTCAATATCATTAGCCTTTAGGGAAATGCAAATCAAAACCACAATGCAGATTCAAGACACACCTGTCAGAATGACTAACACAAAAACCAGTGACAGTAGCAAATGTGGGGAGAGGTGTGGAGACACTGAGTCTTCTGTCTACTGCTAGAAGGAAAGGAAAATGGGGCGAAACAGACATGGCACTGCTAGCTGGGATTTGGCTCTGTGTCAGAGAGTTCAACTAGTTCGTACAAAGCCCTATGTTCTTTCCCCAGCACTACATGCAGAAAAAGAAACAGTCATGAAGAAGTCCAAGACCCTTGGGGTGATGAGCAGTTAAACACTTGGATTGCTGTGATGGTTTCAGGAATGACAGGAGACTCTTGAAGTGGCCACCAACAGTTCTAATGCTGCGCTGCTGGCAGGCCAGATGCCCAGGCTGGTAAGCTTCTGGGTGAAGAACCAGTGTTCTGGATGTCTCTCTAATGAATTCATAGCGGAAGTCCTAGAACTCAAGAGGCAAAGGCAGCAAGATCACTGCAAGTTCCAGGCCAGCATAGTGAGTTTTAGGCCAACCAGAGCTACCTATTGTGACTCTGCTTCAAAAAAATTTTTTTGAGAAAATATTCCAGGGAGAAGACCATACATATGAAAAATGTGAGCAAATCATTGAGAAGTGTTGACTCTAGCTGATTGATCCGTGGGCCTTCATTAACTTTCTTTACTTTTGTTTATGTTTGACCTTTTCCATGATAAACTGTTTTCTTAAGAGTCACTGCTAAACAATGTCTGTTGAATGAATAAGTGAAGGATTAATGAATAACCGCAGTCCAAACCTGTCCTTCTATAGATAATAGAAGGATCTAGAGGGGAGAAACTGCTCCCAGTCACATGGAAAGCCCAAGGCTCCTGAGAGCTACTGTGGATCTTCTAAAATATAGGTATTAAACTTTACACATGCAGTATATTTTTTTGAAAAAAAACTAAAAATTGAGCATTAACTGAATAGGAGAGGAGTGGGCCTCCCCGGGAGAAGGGAGGGACCCAGGATGTGATTGCACTCGGGGTGGGGGCAGACGGACCACTTGTGGCAGGTCAGAGTCTGCACTGTTAGAGATTTACTCCAGGGTGAAATCGCTAGAATGCCTGGTGTGTTTGAACATCTTAAGAACATTTACACACCAGGAGGAGAGTATAGGGTTGAATTAGCGATAAGTGCGTGGGAAGCTAAGCAAACAGCAGCCCAAAGGTCAATGATTAACTCCTGGGAAAACAGAATGCTGTTCAGGGAGGGAAAGCGCCTGGTCTACATAGCTCACCTGGGAATGGCGTTTACGGGGCTGCATAATTTTCAAGGAAAGAAGAGCAAAACTTTTTTCATAAAAAAGAAGCTTGTCGTGTGTGGATGCACCCCACCTCTCAGGTGGAGCCACTGGGAGCAAAAGTTAGGGTCCAGACTGAGCAGTAACCACAAGGAGAGCCTGGTGGAACTGAAGAGGAACCAGGAAACTCACATCACACGGCTGGGCCCATCACTCACCCCTTGTATCCCAGATTTACCTGCTTCCTCCCTCAGAAAAGGCAGCAGCATCCCCTGCCTCTGGCTCACTCACATTTTAGATTGGTTCTTCTTCTGTCACCCTGAGGAGCATCTCAGACCTCAGACACCCAGCTGCATGTGTGCCCAACCACAAACATACCCCATCCACTCAGAGATGGGGACTCTTGTTAAGCTTTTGCTATCAGAGGCAAAGTGATGAAGAGAAAGGATATTAGGCTTCTCAGATACTGTGGACAAAGGTGCAAGTTTTGTTGGTATGGTGGCCCAGCAAGGAAAAGGGAGGGGTCCTCACTGTAGAGCCGAGGTTCTTCACAGTTCAGCCAGAATCAGCCATTAATCAACAGCCCACAAAACTGTTGTTGTAAGAAATGCAGTCCCTGACAGTGTGACACACAGTGGTAGAAGCACTAGCTCGCAAAGATCTGCCCATGTCATGGAGTCTGTGAGTGCGGCCTGATGGAGGCACAAGGTCCGTTGAAGGAGCTGGTGAGATGGCTCAGGAGTTAAGAGTCCTGGCTGCTATTCTAGAGGACCCAGTTTCATTCTTAGCACCCACATGCTAACTCATAACCAGATAAAACTCTAGTTCTAGGGGTTCCAACACCCTCCTCTGGCATCCTCAGGCACTAGGCAAACTTGTGGTACACAGACATAAGTAGGCAAAACACCTATGCAGAGTTTTTGAAAAGGGAGGTGGTAACAGGGCACAGTGGCGCACACCTTTAAGTCCAAGACTCAGGAGGCAGAGGCAGGTGGATCTCTGTGGGTTCAAGACCAGACTGGTCTACAAAAGGAGTTCTAGGACAGCCAGGGTTACACAATGACACCCTGCCTCAAAGAAGTAGGGGAGTCTTTGCAAAGGGAGTTGAGGTGATCTCCAGGTAAACTTAAATCCAGTGATAGGCATCCTCCTAAGAAACAGAAGGAAAACAGAAGAAAAAGGCCACACAAAGAGGGAGACAGAGATTGGGGTAATGGGGTCACAAACCAAAGTCTGTCTAGAGTACCCAGGAGCTGACAGAGACAGTAAAGGTTCCCGTCTAGTACCTGAAAACGTAGTATAGTATACAGGGTAGCCAGAACTTTTAGTCCTGGGATGGCCTCCAGGTGTGCCTGCACTGCCATCTAGGGCCTGTTGAATGCCAGGAGATGGGAGGTTGGCAAATCAGGAGCCTGCCACCCCTATGCTGTCATATGCAGGGAGTTTAAAGGCTGCCTGGTCCCAACTGTACGTGGACTCTCCATAGCTTGTCTTTTGCAACAGTGTCTGGTTCCTGCGGTAGAGTGTCAATGGTGTGGCGACAGGTCCTTCATTTCATGTTGGTTTCTGTTATAGCACCTACCATAGCACAGAGCACACCAGGGGTCTCTGTGTTTGCTGGCCAAAGGAGAGAGTAAGCATTTATTTACCGTAGGAGCAGGCAGTCAGCCCCAGAAACGCAGCCCTGCCATTGAAGTGTGTTGTGCCTCACTCACTTTGAAGGGTAACCTAAGAGTCGAGAGCGTGGCTGATAGCACTATGAGAACAAGGAACCACCCGCTCAAAGCCAGGCATCCTGAAGCCTGAGTTGTTCCTTGCTGTCTTTTACTGGCTCTTGCTTCTGATTGCTGCCCAGCTTGCCTGCTACTCCCCAAATAAGTTCCTCAGTTTTCATGGCTGGCTCCAGACAAGGTGGGAAAAGCTGCAGTTCAGGAGCTGTGCTGTCCTGGGCCATGTGACTATAGAAGTCACATGGGCTAGGGCACATAGGAAGGCAAGGGGTCCTGTGTCTCATCTTGTTCCACAGGCTAGGCTAGCCATGGAGTTCTGGGAACACAGGCATTCTCACATATTTGTCTACTTGAAAAGGATATCTTGGGTGGAAAAGTTCCAGTGTTAAGGACAGAGTCATTGGGCATGACATTCACCAGGTGCTGCTATCCCTGCCTCCAAGGACTCAGAATGTTCATGTCCCAGCATTGCCTCCCAACCCCGACTGCTGGGAACTGAGCTGTATCTTCCCTTATAAAGCTGACCAGGCCAAACGCAAGGCAAGGAGTCCTCTGCAAGTCCGTGATCCTACTGTCCTTTGTCCCAGGCTTAGAGGAAAGGCTAGAACCCCCCAGCAAAGATGCTTCTGGCAATGAAGAGTGGAGAGCATAAGGGAGCAAAAGCAAGCTCTGCTTTGGAGTTCCTTTCCTGGAACAGGCTGGGAGGGACCCAGGGACTCTCAGCTGAGGGTTTCAATGAAGAGATGCCCACTCACTGGGGCTGCTGGAATATGTGTGCACCTCCTGACTCCTGGGCCCGTGGCTGCACACAAGAGACATCCTTGTGGAGGTTGGCCCCATTAAAGATGGAGAGATGAGGTCACCCTGAGCTGCTAGGAGAGCTGGGAAGGGTCCTCCCCCAGTCCCTGTGAAGGGGTGCACGCTGACTTTAGACTCCCATCTCTAGAGTTGCTTGTGGGAGTCAGGTCCTTACAGGCTCTGCTTGTTTGCTGTGGTCACTCCAGGATTCAAATTCCTGAAGCAATCAGGGGAACTTAAAATGTTTTAGGAGCCTGGCACGGTGGCACACACCTTTAATCCCAGCACTTGGGAGGCAGAGACAGGCAGATTTCTGTGAGTCCAACCACAGCCTGGTCTACATAGTGAGTTCCAGGACAGCCAAGGCTACAAAAAGAAACCCTGTCTCAATATCCCCCCAAAAGTGTTTTAGAGGCAGTTGGAGCTGGGGGTGCTCTTTGTGCCCACATTATCAGGGTCACTAAACTGGTATGGAGACCATCTTGGCAATGCCCCTCCCTTTGGCTTTGTCATTCCAAAGAGCTTAGAAAGTAACTTTTGGAGAAGCTGGGGTCTCCGGATGTGAAAGGAATGGCTTGGTGCACTGAGCTGGTCCACCAGATACTACCCTAGATGCCTACCCGATACTAACTTAGACAAGAGGAGACCGGGGATCCTATGTGCATGATTGCCTTCAGCCAGCTGGGGTGACCCTTGGTGGTAAGAGTGTCACTGTGGCCATTTGTCAAACTATACACACTCTGGAAACAAAGCCAAGTAGGCACTGATAAGTACCATTATATCAGATGAGTCCTGTTCTAGACTTTGTTCTGTGATGTAGTAGGAAGAATTTCTGAGTCATATCTGCCTGGAAAAAAAGGAGTACCCTTCGGACCCACCCATCAGCACCTGAGCGTGATCACTTCTTCCCATCTCTTCACTGTGGCCACAAGGCCAGGACATTCTTAACACAGGCAATCTTCACCTCTATAGCCAGAGACAGGCTAGCCCACCAACAAACCCAGATTCAGACCTTCAGGTCTCTGTACCTCTTTCCTCCAGAGCAGGAGGCAGGCCCACTCAGCAAGGGTGCCCCCAAGGCCCCTAAATTGGGCCCTGGTGTCCACACCCTAGGGTCAGCTCTAAGCCAGTGTTGACAGGAGGTGCCTGCCATCGCTATGCAGGGTCCCAGACAGTGCTTGCCCCAGGCATTTGCCCTCACATTAAGGATTAAGGCAGAGTCAAGAGGAACCAAGGTCGGGTGGTAGCTGAAAGAAATGGAATGTGTGAACACTGTATGAAGGGCAGGTCTGCAGATGGAGGAGCTTCGAAGGGCAGGAGAGAGCTTCATGCAGCTGGGGCTGCCAGGATGGAAGTCCTGCTCCCTGAGCCTGAGATGCTGTTCCCTCTGTCTGCTTCCTCCCTACCCAGCATGGCTCCCAGTTAGGCCCAGAAACAAAAGTCCAACCTCACAAGGATGGGGATGCTCCCAACTGTCTCACAGAGGTATCCTCCTGTACCATCCAGCTCAATCCTACTGCCCCTTAGGAATCCCTAGAACACTATGCACCTCCATCACCCAAGAACACACACTCAGGCCCTGATGCCTTACTCCCCTGCCCTTGCTCATACCACGTGTGGCTCCAGGTATAAACTGCTTTGTGTAGTCTGGCTACTTTTTATCTGCATACTTCTCTGTAGTACATGCAGGCTTCCCATTCCTGTCAGTATGATTCTAGGCTGCTATGAAGGATAGCAGGCTCTGGCCCTTTCTCTTCTCACAGCCTCAAAAGAGGTTGAGTGAAGATTAACACATAGAGAAATGTGCTCACATATGTACATACACCATATACATACATGCACATATACACACATACATGCTTATATACACTCACATAGGCATGCACACCATACACACACATATATATGCATAATGTATGCATTCCAATCCATACCACAAGAAACATGCATACACACATTGGTTCCTACTTTTCACAATGTGTGGAAAATCACTAATTTCAATGTATATGGGAAGGGCAGCTGAGTTCTGAGCTTTCTGCATAACCAGGTCTTATAAGGGGACAACTCCAAGGAGTGTATGACCTAATTAGACTGTTCTCTTATTACTGCTCAGGGAAGTAACTAGTCCCAGGGCCAGCATGGTCAACAATAAGCACTGGATACTTGTGGCTTGGCTGTGAGTAGTACAGGTCTCATTCCTTTACCCTACCAGACAGAGTCAGACTTCTGGGCTCTGTCCTGCGTCAGCTACCTCCCCAAACTCATATGCTTGGAAGCCAGCCAGCAAGCATGATGGTGGGGATGAAGGGAGAGGCAATGAACGAGGAGGCCACCAGCTCTCAAAAGACTGAGGCAGGTGAGTCTCTGTGAGTTCGAGGTCAGCCTTATCTACAGAGCGAGTTCCAGGACAAGTAGAGCTACACAGAGAAGCCTTGTCTCAAAAAACTAAACAAACAAAAATAAAAAAAAAAGTAAGAAGGAAAAGAAGAAATGGGGATGCCATCAAGGACTGTCATCTCTACCTTCCACTCAGCCCAGACCCGGAGCTTGTAGGTGTGAGTGTGTGGGAGCGTGTTTGAGTGTGTCCATGCGCACATATGCATGAGCGGTAGCAGCAGGCAGACAAGGTTGCATGTGTGAGTAAGTGCACAATCTGAATGCAGGGGAGGTTGTGGCTGCATTGAGGTGGGCAGGAGAACACAGAAGGCCGTCACAAGACTGGGAAGAATGGGATGTGCCTGTCTGCCTATGCACATATATACACAAGTGCACACGCCAGGGAACGAGTATTGTGTCCCAGGGACTCCAGGAGCTGAGCTGGCATTTGGGAAGCATCTTCAGGTCTTGAGCAAAAGGGGCCCCTCTGCTGACTTGTCCCCATGTTACACAATGCACAGAAGACCTGTCACACAGTGCACTCCAGCCATAGACACATGCCGGATATCTGCTATCTGAGCAGAGACATTCTGATGCCTCCATCCTCTACCAGGCATTGTCTTCCTGCCTGAGAGAACTTTCTTCACTTTCCTTGGCCCTGCCTTACAGGGGAATATTGTAAGCTACTTGTTGAAATTAGTCAGCTTCTTCTTGTTTACTACTCAGGAACTACCCAAACCTAGATTGACTCTGAAAGCTAATAAATCTGGTGCACTCATTCATTCTCCAAGCTTTTCTTGCTAGACTGTACTTCTTCCCTGAGGAATACAACAAAAATCAATTATTACACTAGATGCATATTTAGGAAAGTTGTAATTGGGACAGAATTCAAAGAAATAGGAAGGTTGGGGTGTAACTCAGCGGTACAGCATTAGCCTAGCACTGCACAAGGCCATGGCTTCCACCCCCAGCACTGAAAAAAAATTCATTAACTAAAAATAGAGTCTTGTTTGGATGCTAATGATGACTTTCTGCTGTTCTTAAAGTGAGATCCGTCTTACAGGCAGAATAAACAACTCAGTGACCACCTCTTCATGAAGTTAGAGACTTTGTATCCTTCCTTTTCCTGAGTCTAGGTCTAGCACACTCAAAAAAAACAAAACTTCTTTCTCTGAACCTATCCTACCTTTCTAAAATCTTTCCCTGTTGCTGGGCTTCAAGCAGCATGGCAACCATAATTGGTTAAATAATAATAATCTGTACAAACGTCTTAAACTTTTCACTTTAACATAATAATGTATAATAAATAGTCATTCCACTAACAAACGTAGTAATCTTGTTTGTATACACCAAACAATGAAGCTGTAAAATGTCTGAAACAAAAACAGATAGAAGTTTAAAAAATAAATCCAGGGATGGAGAGATGGCTCAGCGGTTAAGAATACTTATTACTCTTACAGACGACCCAAGTTTGGTTACCAGCACCCACTTTGGGCTGCTCACAAATACCTGTAATTCCAACTCCAAGATATCGACTGCATTTTTCTAGCTTCTGTGAGAATTTACACTACACACACACACACACACACACACACACACACACACACGCACACACGCATGCACACACACAATAAAAAATATTTGGGAGGGTGTTTTCTTTTGTTTGTACATGGGCTCTCACTAAATAGCCCTGACTGATCTGACACTTGCTCTGTGGATGAGGCTAGCTTTGAGCTCATAGAAATCCACCAGCCTCTGCCCCTTGAGTGATGGGATTAAAGGCATGTGCTGGCCAGGCTTAGTGGCACACACCTTTAGTTTAATTTCAGCACTTGGCTAGCTGAAGCAGGCAGATCTCTGTGAGTTCAAGGCCAGTCTGCTCTACAGAGTGAGTTCCAAGACATCCATGACTGCATGAGACCCTGTCTCAAAAAAGGAGGCATATGCAACCATAAATAAAATATTTTTAAAGGACAGATCCATCCAGAACTGTGGAAGAAGACTTCAAAAAGCCTCTTTCAAATTCTCTGTGTGTATGTCCACACATATGTAAACATGTATTCATTACATATATGCATGCACTCACCAAAGTGGAAGCCAGAGGACAACTTTCAAAGTTCTGTCTCAGGAATTGTGTACCTTGTTTTTTGCTGGTGTTGTTTTTGTTTGTTTGTTTCTCCTTTGTTTGTCTGGGTTTTGTTTTGTTTTGTTATTGTGGTTGTTGGGTTTTTCGAGATATGGTTTCTCTGTGTAGCCCTGGCTGTCCTGGAACTCACTCTGTAGACCAGGCTGGCCTTGAACTCACAGAGATCCACCTGTCTCTGCCTCTCAAGTGCTGGATTTATGTGCCTTGTTTTTTGAGATGGGGTATCTCACTAGTTTGGAACTCAAGGAGTAGACAAGGTTAGCTGGCCACTGAGCCCCAGGAATCCTCTTGCCTCTGCCTTCCCAGTGCTAGAATTAGAAACTAATTCAACTATGTCCAGTTTTTTAATTAGGCTCTGAGAATTAAACTCAGGTCCTTGGGCTTGTGAAGCAAGCACTATTCTAGCTGAGACATCTCCTTAGACCCATCATCTGTTAATTTTTTACAACAATAATTAGGCAGGAAATCAGCTAAAATATAAAATAACAGCACCATCAACAAGCAGGATCAAAAAGACATTTATAGAGCACTGTAGCTGATAGCAGAATGCCCATTTTTTCCAAGTACCCACGAATCCATATCAATATAGACCATACCCTAGAAAAACTTCAACAAGCTTTTTAAAAACTGAAATCATGCAGAGTGTGTTTTCCAATCACAGAACAACTTAGAAATTAATAACAGATGCCTCTATGTAGCATGAATTTCAATACACTTCTAAATAATTTATTGCTCAGGCAGGGAATGCGGCTCAGTAATAGAGCACTTGCCTACCTTGCACAGGGCCTTGGGTTTGATCCCCAGCACCATATAGAAACAGCCCCAGCTTCGGAGAGCATGATGGCTGTTGTTTTTTTGTTTGTTTGTTTTAATTTATTTATTTATTAAAGATTTCTGTCTCTTCCCCGCCATTGCCTCCCATTTCCCTCCCCCTCCCCCAATTAAGTCCTCCCCCCCTCCTCAGCCCGAAGAGCAATCAGGGTTCCCTGCCCTGTGGGAAGTCCAAGGAACCCCCACCTCCATCCAGGTCTAGTAAGTTGAGCATCCAAACTGCCTAGGCTCCCACAAAGCCAGTACGTGCAGTAGGATCAGAAACCCATTGCCATTGTTCTTGAGTTCTCAGTAGTCCTCATTGTCCGCTATGTTCAGCAAGTCCGGTTTTATCCCATGCTTTATCAGACCCAGGCCAGCTGGCCTTGGTGAATTCCGGATAGAACATCCTCTCTGTCTCAGTGTGTGGGTGTACCCCTCGCGGTCCTGAGTTCCTTGCTTGTGCTCTCTCTCCTTCTGCTCCTGATTTGGACCTTGAGATTTCAGTCCAGTGCTCCAATGTGGGTCTCTGTCTCTGTCTCCTTTCATCACCTGATGAAGGTTAATATTCAGGGGGATGCCTATATGTTTGTCTTTGGATTCACCTTCTTATTTAGCTTTTCTAGGATCGCGAATTATAGGCTCAATGTCCTTTATTTATGGCTAGAAACCAAATATGAGTGAGTACATCCCATGTTCCTCTTTTTGGGTCTGGCTTACCTGATGGCTGTTCTTTGCTTGTCAAGTTGACAACTGCAATTGATTGAAACCCAAGAAGCTGGGTCCACCTGGGAGGATTTTTCTTAACTAAATCATCTGAAGTGGAAATACCTACCTTTAATCTGAATCTTTTGAAATGGGAAGATCCACCTTTAATTTGGGCCACACCTTCTGCAGGCAGCCTATATAAAGACTAAAAAAAAAAAAAAGGAAGCACTTTCTCTCTTGTTCTGCTTGCCATCACCTTGCTAGCACATCCATTCCTTCACTGGATTGGAACCTACTTCTTCAGGATTCCAGCACATACCAAAGACCATCTTATCCAGTCTCATGGACTGAACAACTACTGTACTCTTGGACCTTCTGTTGGTAAACAGCCATTGCTGGGCTAGCTGGACCACAGCCTATAAGCCATTTTAGTAAATCCCATATATATATACCGACAGAGTCATTCTATAAGATCTGTTCATCTAGAGAACCCTGGCTAATACAGAATAAGTCAGAAGAAAAAAAGACTTTGGTTTGGAAGAAAAGTTTTAATATACTAAAATAAATGAAACTAAAAGTATAACATGGAAAAACAGGTTGAATGCAATAAAAGTAGAGCTTGACTCGATCAACAATATCTGAAATACCTAAAACTTGAGAAATAAACACTTTAAAAGAAAATTGAAAGTGTGTATGTACAGGGCTGAAGAAATGGCTCAACAGTCAAGAGCACTTAAAGGAATCTGGTAGTTTTCCCAGCATCCACATCAGGTAGATCACAATGTCTGTAAACTCTAGTTCCAGGAGCCAGTGATGGTGGCGCACAGCTTTTATCCCA
>NW_004949227.1:351152-375335 GCF_000317375.1 Microtus ochrogaster | reverse complement strand
CACACTCACTCCCACACACATGCATATGGAAGGCACACTCACTCCCACACACATGCCTATGGAAGGCACACTCCCACACACATGCATATGGAAGACACACTCACTCCCACACACATGCATATGGAAGGTACACTCCCACACACATGCATAGGCAATACGTTTTTGAATTGAGGTATAAAATCTGAACATATCAGGAATTTTCAGGTGTTTAGCTCTCTGAAGTTTCACTAGATCTACAATAAAGTTCCAAGAGTTGAACTCAGTTCTAAATGTGCCTCAGATTGATTAACTACCCTTGGCAACACCACTCAACTGTCCTGAACCCCAGCGTTTTCACCTATGAAATTCAAGAGTATCTATTTCATACAGATATTTTAGAATTAAGTGATATTACATAGGAGAAAACATTTTGGAAATGATTTGCTAGAGCTGTAATAGCAAAATACCACCCACAAGGAGCCTTGAAACAACAGACATTTATTTATTTTTCCCCCCAGTCCAGAGGACAGAAGTCCGAGACACAGGTATTGACAGGACCTTCTGCCCCTGAAGGCTCATGGGATGATGTGTTCCTGGCCTTGGCCTGTGACCTTTGTTCTGCTTTGTCTTGTAGATCTTTGCCTCCATCTTCACATCTTCCTGTGTGTTTGTGTCCAAATTCCCCTCTTTTGTAACGACACTGGGACACTGGTCTTAAAGGATTAGGGGTCCACTGACCTCATCCTGCTGACTTTATCTGCAGAGAGCTGATTTCCAAATAAAGTCCCATTCCCAGGTACTAGGAGCCAGGATTTCAGCATATGAAATACAACCCATGATAAACTCTCTGAGTGTTATACTAGAAAATCGGGGCCTCTCTCTGCTATTGATCCTGTTTCAGGTAACCCTCTTGCCCATGCCCCTTACCTTGTCACTGTTCACTCCCAGCTTCCTGCCTCTCAGTCCCAGTCTTTTTGCTTCTGACATTTTTTTCCCAAAATGTACCCCAACATTTCTGTCAGATTCCCTCAACTTTCTCCACCTAGCCCCAATCTCCGTCTCCCACAGCCTCAGTGTTCTCAGCCTGGCAGCCTCCTTGCTAGTTTGCCTCAGTGGGACAGGAAGTATATTGCTGTCCCTGGGAAGGCCTGCGCACAGACATGTGTAGTCTTGTTGTCACTTTCTGGCTGTAAGTCTGTGTGTCAGCTTTGTCCCCTGTTCTTTTTTTCAGTTTGGTATTTTGCGACAGGGTTTCTCTGCATAACCCTGGCTGTCCTGGAACTCCCTCTGTAGAGCAGGCTGGCCTCGAACTCACAAAGATCCACCTGCCACTGCCTCCCGAGTGCTGGGATTAAAGGTGTGCACCACCACGTGGTGTTGTTCCCAGTTCTTTAGTAAAACACAGTAAACCCAGAACACTGGCCAGGGCCAGCCTTGTCACGGTATCCTGCCCCATAGTTCCTAGGGACTGCTGCTCTTGGTGTATGTTTGTGGCTCCATCTGGTAGAATTCTGCGCAGCTGCCAAGGTGACCTATCTCTCACAGAAACATACTTTCCCTCTTCCCTGATAACCATTCACTATGGTTTTCTGCAGCTAACTGGTCACGGAATCTGTGGCAGAGTTGTCCCAGGGACCCCCAATGTGATAACACGGCAGCTTCTCCTCCTCCTACGGTACCTGGGGGTTAGCCAGCTGAAGAAGGAAGGGGAGGCCTGTGGCCAGCAAAGCCTTGACAAGCACACACTTGCTTCTCTTTAAGACAGTCCAAGACACCTGAAGTGCCCTGGGGCCCTGAAGAGGTACCCGGCACCAGCCGAAGGGGTGGAAGGTGAAAACACTGGGGAGGGGAAAGCTGGGGTGAGATGATAGATAGTATTGGCTATCTGGGGGGAAAGAAAATGGCAGACACAAAAACTGAAATTGTACTGCTGCGACCAGGAAGGTGAGGGACAGTGGGAAAGGAGCCTGAAGGGAGCCTGGACCAGACGAACCAAAGAAGTTGGAGCCAAGTTGCAGCCAAGTTGGAGCCGCTGGGTTATCAGGCAGTGCCTTCAGGCTCTGGGGCACACCAGAGAACAGGAGACAGGGATTTGAAGGCAACTATCAGGGCCTGGGGGGAGGGTGATAGGACACAGAGCTGGATGGGACGGGCAGGACAGAACTTGCAGGGTAGGAATCCTTGCCTGGAGGCAGAATGAGGCCACAAGAGTGGATAAGGCAACAGGGTACCTATTGACTGCCTGGGCAGACTTGGTCACCTCAGGCAAATGACAGCAGATATTGAAGCCAGCTGCCCTGGGACTGGGACTGTGCTGGGAGTGTCACTTATGGGCAGAGGTCTCCTCGGGGTAGATCCCAATTTTGGGCCTCTCCAAACCCTGGCAGCCTAGTTCAGGACTAATCCTAGGATACAGTGTGTAACTCTTTTTTTCCAGGAATGGTGGTGAGATGCAAAGCAACAGCTTGTGGTCCCAGATCCCGAGCCCTGCCTGAAACCAGCTGCTCACTGCCCTATCCAGCTGCACACAGTCTAAGTGGACTGGAGGGCAGGAGTCTCGGGCTTCCAACGCTCTTCATTCCTGGCTCCAGCTACCTGGATAGAGCCTTTCCATGATCCAGGCTGGGACAAGGTACTAGAGACAGTGATGTCCTTTTCCCAGGGTTGGTGAGGCTGCAGTTTAAAAAAGAAGTGCACCTTTTCCTGGCAGAAAGACAGACTGCAGGAGGGTAGAGAGCAGTGATAGGGATGGAATAAATGTTTTGACCACACTGTAGATGTGAATTAGAAGGTCCTAAAGAGGAATTACTAAGCTAACTAGTGGCCTCACAAAACATGAGTCCACCTGGAGCCTCAGAATGTGACCTTATTTAGAATAAGGCAAAGGGACACTAAATATCCCAGTGTATTCTGGAAACTGCAAACAAAGAGCTGGGGCTGGAATGTGAGCAGGGAGGAAGTGGGAGAGGGGAGGCCAGAGGGGCACAACAGCCAGGTCACGTAGGACCTACAAACTGGACTTTGTTCTCAAAGCCACAAGGTACCATTAAGGGGCCCTAAAGGGAGGAGTAGCCTAGTGTCTGTCTTAGGACAATTCCTCTGGCTTTGGGATAGGAATGGGGGCTGGGAAGAAGCTGAAGACAGAACAATGCAGGCCAGGAGAGGCAGGAGTTGATGGAGCCAAAGGGATATGTGTCTAGAACTTTAAAGTCAATAAGAGTATGCGATGGCCATGGAAAGGGACATCAAGCTAGAGGTGGGAAGGAATGACCATGAACTCAATTTTGGATGAACATCTTGAAGTATCATGGGGCTTCCAGGTGGCAATAGCCAGTTGACAGAGCTATGGACAAGATACACTTATGTCACAGTTGTGACCAAAGAAAGAAGCTGAGATCACCCAGTGAGGACATGGGAAGGCATGGAATACCTAAGAAAAGACCTGGGGCAATTGGCCAGGAGGAGGCAAAGCAAGTTAGAAACCTGGGCAGATGGTGGAAGGGAGGGAAAGTTAGGAAGCCTAGAGGGAGCACCATGGCAGCTGAGCATCAATGCAAGTGCAGCTGAAATGCCCTTGCCCACAGAGTTAGGTTGTAGGCATCTCAGCAGGTAGGGGGATGTGTGGCCCTGGGCACAGTGGCTGGGGAGTAATTACATCCAGGCCCCAGGACTGCTGGGGACCAGAGTGAGGTGGCATTCAAAGGACTTGCTGAGGGAGGAAAGATGGTATGTGTGCACACTGATAAAGGAAGATAACAGAATGTCCTGACAAAGGAAGAGGTCTGTGCCGCTGGGTTCGAGGGCGTAAGTGAAAAAGCTGACGTAAGACAAGCAAAGGGCCCTGCGCCACTGAGTCTGAACACCGGGTGTCCAGAAGGCAAGCTGTTGCAATGCTCTGTGAAATCCAGCTCGCCCCCCCCCCCCGCACCTCATCCCTCCTGCCCATTCCTTATCAGAGCCATCTACCTCAGGGATGGAGTGGAACATGGAGGGAGGGAGAGACGAGGGAAAGAGAGAGGGAGGCAGAAGCTAAAACCAAGTCACCAGGGACAAACCTGGCAACAAAGTGGGGGAGGAGTACCTCCACTGCCCAGCAGCAATCTGACCCCAGGTGATGAGTCACAGACCTGGATTCTTGGGAGATGTTTGCAGGAGAAGGCAGAGCACCCGCAGGAGGAGCTTGGAAACCAGAAGGCGAAATGGTGCTACCTGATAAGCACAAATTAAGTGGCAGGATGGGTCCTGAGATGCTGGCCAGGGAAGCTTTTGAAAGCCAGTCAAAAAGAATGAACAGAATTCAGGTGAAGTCAAGGATGGTGATTAGTTGGGGGATGGCAACTAGCTGTACAGAGAACAGAAGATGAAGGCCTCAGCAACAGGGCTGGGACAGGGAGACGAGCTTCGCCAGGAGGAAGAGGATATTCTTAAGCACAAGCCTCCCTACTCTGAACACTACTCTTTAATTTGTTGCCTTCAGAGCCTTTATCAAACAGCCTGGGAGAAGAGGGATTGGTCCTCGGGAGAGAGCACATTAGGCTTGCCTCTGGGACCTGTGAATTTGAGATATTTTATGAGCGATCCAAAGAAAGCCACTCAGAATGCAACTGGGCCCAGAGTCTCTGAGGCAGAGGCCTTAGGATGTGTGTCAGTATATGGACATTGGTCAATAGTATGGGCAGAGAAGTGTCCTTGAGAAAGGTATCAGGAACAACAGGCCCTACTCCGTGACAGTGGTGGACAAGGGTGATGCCACAAATATGGAAGACAGGATTTCCCAACACTCCTCCTCTAAAAAATACAATTCAACAACCACTTACCAACAGACAGGACATGTAATGACAATCCAAGCTATGAAGTTACAACATGCAGAGGCCAAGCAAGGAGTTTCCAGAAGATAGCCAGACCATCACTAAAACCTGAGCCTTTGATTGGCTTCAGTGGGCTCCTTGAGGCTCTGGCCAGGTCTGGGACATGAAAGAGACATTCAGAATGTGTTTACAAATTCCCTGATATAGTAGCATATACTCATAAGTCCAGCACTGGAGAGAGGGAGGCAGGAGGACCAGAAATTCTAGGTCCTCCTAAGTTATGTATAGAGTTTGGAGTCCACCTTGCCTCCATGAGATCCTGTCTTAAGAAAAGCAGTGTTGGTGTAAAGATGCTGGCCTGACTCCAGCCCCATTAGACATAGGAATTTTCTACATCAGACTTCAAAGGTATGCCTTGAAGAGCTGAGTGCGGGTGGTGTAGACCAAGTTCCTGAAGAAGCAAGCATCTCCTGAGATCAATAACCAAGGTCCCTATCCATGGCCTGCAGGCTGCCCAGCACTTAGACCTTAGTATCAGGAAGCAAGCCTTGGTACTAAGCCTTCCTCTGGCTAGCCCGTGTCACTCTTCTGGCCAACCAATCCCAAACTGGCAGCTCTGACCATTGGGAAGTTTTCCCAGGCTTATAGGCTTAGAGCTTCTGTCCTTCACCCATCCCTTCTGCCACCAAAGCTGTAGAAAACAACTACCTCCAGGCCACATGAGAGCTGTTGCCAGCTCTCCAACTACATGACCCTAAAGCTGAGTTTTGCAAGTTGAAAGACTAGGTCACCTTCACAGTCACATCCTATATGACTCACAGACATTCTCCCTGGAGTCTCCCACTAGTAGAAAACCAAGTCTCAGGTCTCTCATCCAGGTTGTAGCAACCGAGAGCTCATGGCCAACTGAGCAGATCTCAGAATCACCATGTTCTTCCTTCTCTCTGTCAATGCAATGGCGCTGGACACAGCTTGGGCAGCTACTTAAAGGAAGCAGTGCTGCAGACAGTTCACTCTCTGCAGGCAAGACAGTAGGGTCCCCTCAGAAGAAACTTAGAGACGTCATGGCTTTGGTTGGCAGCTCTCCACCCTCAGCATTTCTCAGGCCTTTCTGAGACTTTGCTGTTCCCTGCCTCAGTCCACTGCTCTCTCCATTTTCTCACTACTCAAGGCCTAGCCCAAGGATAAGTAGATCACGTGCTGTGGCATCTGTGTCCTCCTTGAGGGGCTCTCAGAATTACCAATGTGGGAAGTAGGTACTGAGGGGGAATAGCTTCTCGCTAAATTTAGATGGGAAAACCCCAAAGAGATGGCAGAAATATCCTGAGCCTTCCTTGTGGCAGGCAGTCCTCAACAGGAAAGTGGCAAGGGGTAGCGAAGATGCCAGGATAGGTTCACCTGAGCGTCAGCCTGGGGCTTTGCCTGGTGGGATGACCCCACTCTCTTTTCTGTTCAGCATTTTGTCCATCTAAATTGCAGTCCTTTGTAGCCAGGAGCAAAGGGAGATGACTTCTTCCTTGCCCTGGTAGCTGGATGGGTCCTTGCAGGATGCACTGAGAGCTCAGGCCACTCAGGCCCAAACCTGTGGGGAAGAGTGGCCCTAGTCCCCACATTCAGAAGTCGTGTCCCACTCTACAGACTGAGACCCAAATGGTGGAGTCTGCCAATTTGGCTTTGGCTCCTTGATTGAAATTAATAGAACTAACTCCACCACTTTTTTTTCTGTGCCCCAGGAGCATCTAGAAGCACTAAATGAAAGCCATTGCCACCACTTGCCCTCATGGTCACCATGACTTAAATGAGGCCTTCACACAATCTCCCAAGCTGCTCATTACCCAAAAGGCCCATGGAGGAGGACTTCCTACATATAAAGAGACTCCTCCTGACATTTCTGAACTTAAAAGCTAAGATAGAGGCAGTAATGCTTCAAAAGGCAATCAGGCTAGAGAGTCAGGACAAGATGCCAGCCTCACCCAAGTCTTTCTCTTGGAAGCCACTTAGCTCAGCCAGCATTGAATCTTTGCTTAGAATGTCATGTCTAGTACCTAAAGCCCAGACTGTGCCCCAAGATATGTCACAGCTTACCACAGGGACTTGAGAGAGTCTCATACTGAGCAGGGCAGGAGCATCTGAGGCTCAGCCAGCCTGGAAATCTAGGGACAGGAAGTCAGTGGAGCCCTGGACTCTTCAGTTCTGGGGAAGTGGGATAGCTGGAGAAGAAGGCCACCAGAGGAACCAACAGAGAAGACAGTTGGGGTTCTTAGGGCTGCATAGGACCCCCCACAGCCTCTCCAGTGCTCCTTCCCTCCCCCTGACAGGAGCCCTGATCTGGGTTGTCCATGGCTACCTGCTTCACATATTATCTTGTTTCTTATGATGAGCAGGCCTGACTGGCAAGCACATTCCTGGCAGGGGGTGGGGGAACCATCCAGAGATGTGTCCAGAAACGATACTCACAGAGGCCTTTTTCCTGGCCCGCAAAGAAAGCAGTGGTAGGGGATGTCTAAAGCAGGGAAGCTGACATCTGACTGTGCAGCCCAGTCCTTCCATCTTTGGGAACTCACGGTGTTCCTCGTCTCCTTCCGTTTTTGACATCCCTTGGGTAAGCCTGGGAGGCACTGATTTGCCTGTTCTTTTCTTCTGCATAAAAATCATGACTTATGTCCACCCTCACCTCCCTTTGCCTGTCGAGCCAGTGGTGTGGGTGGCTGGCTCTTTCCTGGTAGAAGGATTATATCATCTGTAATGGAGATACACACACAATGCTTCTCTAGAGGACAAGACAAGGGGTAGGAGCCCAGCAACTGCCAGAAGGGGTTTATAAGCACATAATTGGACCTGGCTTTGGAAGTCCTGTCCCCAGAAATCAATCACTCTGCAGACTGACTCTCTCTATCCCACCATCTCCCCCCTCTTCTCTCACCTCCCTCCTGTTCCTGTTTAGAACTTATACACCTGGGGTCCTAGGATTTTGCTGCCTGGTTTGCCCCGCTTTTGATCTCATCTTGTAAGCGTAGCTTGTAAGCTGCCACTATGGGCCACTTTGTTTAACATGTCTAGGTATGGCCCTGAAGGAAGCCACCAGGTTCAGGAACATCTTCTAAATAAGTCTCTAATTTGCATATGAAAGCATGGTACATGGTAGCAAGATGCATCTTGAAGACACTAACTGAAGCACTGTTGATCAAGGATGGGACCAAGGAAAGGATTGGGCTAAGCACAGAGCTAAACCTGCTTACTCATAGATGGTAGGTGCCATGGCAGTCTGGGGTACCTGTGATAGCAGATGGCTTCAGCCACAAGCATTCTTCACTGTACTATTCAATGGTTGCCCAGAAATAAAGGTGCAGGTGTGTGTGTGTGTGTGTGTGTGTGTGCATGCTCGCGTGCATCCAAACAGTGCCCCCAGATGTGAACAGGGTTTCCATGTGAGAAACCTTCAGCCTGGGCACAGCTCTCAGAACAAAATGCCACGGAGCACAGAAGGGGCTGTGGAGAGCTGGGTGGGGGCAGAGCTCCAGGGCAGACAAGAGCCTTCCTCTCTGTCCAGCTTGGGACTCCTACACCAGATTTGAGGCCTCAGCAGGCATTAATTCCCCGTGTCTCTCCCACAGTTCCACTTACTTGGACAGTGGTCATAATTGGGACCAAAAAAAGTGTGCCTTAACAGTTACAGGTGATCTTACTCCGAGGACTGCTACATCATGGAGCGGCAGCACTGGCCCAGACGTGTGTGACTCTGCAGGTTGAAGATCTCTCCATCCCAAGGCAAGCCTGTCATCCTAGCTCCTCTGCTTCGCCTGGGTTTGGAAGTTCCTGAGGCTATTTTCAGTCTTAGGGAAGCAGAGAGAGATTCAAGAGAGCATGGGGTCTGGAATGGCAATGAGATGGCCTTCACTGAAAGGCCGTCCCTAAGGAATGGAAAAGAAAGGAAAGGTGTGACATGCTCGTGGCCCTGTGCGAATGCCTTGATCTTTTAGAAAACAAAGGGACTGGTTGGGATGAGCTCAGAGGAGGTGGCATAGAGAGGGCAAAGGGATAGCGCTGAACAATCCTCTTATCCTGAGGTTTGTCAGGAACCACGAGGACCTAAGTATTTAAACCTGGCTGCTACAGAGATGCTGTGTCCCCACTTCAGCAATGGGAACCTGCACTCAAGTCTCTGTAAAAAAAAAAAGTTGTACGTTTTGGTTTTGGTTTTGTTTGTTTGAGACAGGGTTTCTCTGTGTTGTTTTGGCGCCTGTCCTGGAACTAGCTCAGGCTGGCCTCAAACTCACAGAAACCCACCTGCCTCTGCCTCCTGAGTACTGGGAAGTTGTCCATTTTATTCCACAACCTCAACAGAGCACATGCTGGGCCGTGCTAGTCAAGTAAAGTCCCTAGAGATAAGAAGACACTATTTCCAGAAGCCAAACAGGCCTGGGCCTTTCAGTTTTCCAGACGTCTTCCGATCAGCCTGGCTTCCTTCTCTTGCAGCAAAGAGTGGCTCTTGTTGCCTGAAGAGCAGCTACCACTGTGGGAGGCTTGGATAGGAGCTCCGTAAAGATGGGGCCACAGAATCCTCCAGCCTCTCAACTCTGAGTCACTCAAGTGCGGATGGGGGGGGGGGTATAAACCTGTGTAGAAACAAATCTGAGGCAGTTCATCAGATGAGTGCCCAGGCCACATGCAAAATTGCCCTGTGTTCTCTGCAAACAGGAGCAGGGAATGGCTGTCCTCATCTTTCTTGCCTCTGTGTATTTTCCTCTGTTCATAGATAAAAAGAGAAGAGTCCCTTATAGTAGAGCACAGCTTTCAGCTTTTTTCTGTTTTGTTTTGGTTTTCAGTTTGTTTTTGGTGGTTTTTTTTTTGGTCTTTTTTGTTTGTTTTTTTTTTTGTTTTGTTTTTGCTTTGTTTTGTTTTGAGACAGGGTTTCTCTGTGTAACAGCCCTGGCTGTCCTAGAACTTGCTCTGTAGACCAGGGTGACCTCAAACTCACAGAGATCTGCCTGCCTCTGCCTCCTGAGGGCTGGGATTGAAGGTGTGTTCTTTTATTTTCTAAAGAAAGGTCCCTTAACCTTGGAATAGGGCACAGTTGGGACTGCCAAAGAGACCCGGGTCCAGAAGTAGGGAGGAACCAAAGGCTGGCCTGTGTGCTGCCATTTTGGCGTTTGCAGGATCCAGTCCTGAGCTCATCAACTAGTGCTGAAGGGCAGAAAGAGCCCAGAGTTGAGTGGTCTAGAGAGCAAGCTGGCAGCCAGTCTGGTGTCCCTTCCTGGCAGGGAAGGATACTAATGCTGCCCTCTGCCTAGAAGAGAGTGACGTTTTGCTGAAACTGAGGCGAAGAGGGGCATCTAGGGCCAAGAGCATGGTGGTCGTGCCAGGATGAAGAATCTACATTCTGCCCTGGCTCACATATCAGTGTCTGAGCCTGCTGTAAAACTCAGCTGAAGATTATAAAATATTGCTTCCCTTCCCAAATGTACAAACCAAGAAACCAAATCCCAGAGATGGGACCTCTGTGGCTGGAGACTTGGTGGCTGGAGGCCAAGCTGTCACCTTCCTTCTTTCACAGGGGTAAATGACTCAGGGGAATCTGCACTGCTGCAGACACAGCCTGCAGCCCAGCAGTCAGGCCTCCCTTGGCTCCCCTCCCCCCCATCCAAGGAGTTGCTGGCATCCCAGTCTGCCTGGCTTCACAAGCAGAGAAAACAGTCCTTGGCAGTGCGTGACCAAAGACTGGTTCTCAGCATCTCCCCAGTGTAGAAGTTCCTGAGCCCCAGATCACCAATGACTCCCTTGGGATCCCTAGAAAGAACAAGCCCTTTCCTCTGAGTCCTTCTGGCCCAAAGCTGAAAATGAGACCTGGAAACAGTTGGTATCCTGTACAACTGTTCACCTGAGGCTCTAGACTTTGGACTCAGTCAACTTGTGGCCAGTATGGATTTGCCATATTACTTGGCACCCTTTTCCAACCACTGCCTCAGTTGACCTAGCTGTAGCATGGGAACCGGCTCCCTTGACTTCCACAGAACTGATGTGAGGATCAAATACAGTACTGGATGAGAATGCTTGGGACCTGCGATGCAAAGGGAAGTAAATGGAACCCCCAGGCTCCCAGCTCCTCTCTCAATGTCCTACCAGTTCCACCCTTTCCAAGCACTAAGGCTCGCATGTTATTCTTATTAAACAAAATCTGAAACATGAGAAGACAGTGACGGGGGACCTGGTGTGGGGGACACTTGCAGTACTGTCCGCCAGACCTTACACCCACTCTGTTGTGGGGGCTGGAGGTGGCCCTGGAGGCCAAGCCATATGCCCTGTCCCTGGTGGGTCCCTTCACTTCTGCAGGAAGGAGGTATGCCAATGTAGACTACTGTGCAACCACTACCCAACCCAAACACAGATGAGGTCAAACCTCCCCACATACTATATCGCCCAAGCTCGTGGTAAGGGGATAAGCAACAGTGCTTTAGGGAGACATGAGACCACAGGGAGCATCAATCAAGCAGAAGACTAGGGCAGGGGTCTGCAGGTGGGTGGGAGAGGGGTAGGGTGTGGGAGGCAGAGGGAGGTGTTGGGCAGGCCTCAGCCCCTCTCCATCCTTCCCAGTGCACCGCTGGAGACATTGCCCCTCCTGGGCAGGGGGCGGAGAAGACCGCTACAGGACGGGAGGAGGCGGCGGCGGCGGCGGAGGCGGTGGTGGAGGCGGGATTTGGAGTTTCCCTCCGCAGCAGCGGTAGCAGCGGCGGCCCCTAAGCCCCGGGAGAGGCCGCCGCCCGGAGCTCTGGTGGTGTTTGAGGGTGGCAGTTGTGGCAGCGGCGCTTTTCACTGCCCGAGCTACGGAAACTTCCTGGCCGCGACGCACAGAGCCAGGGATCAAGCTGAGGCCAGCCGAGGTGAGCAGAGCACGCGGAGCCCCACCCCGCCCCCACCCCTCTGGCTGCCTACCTCCAAGTGCTTTTCTTCACCTTGGACCCCCAAAGTCCTGCCAAACACATCCCAAAGGCCCCTAGGCATGCCAGGGAACAAGAATCTACAAGACCCATTAGATCCTATCACTACACACCCCTGCCACCCTGCCCGTGCGCCTTCCATATCCCCTGCCATTTCCACCAGCTGCACAGTCGTGAGCGCACAGGTTCCTGTACTGTACATAACAACACCCCCTGCCTCACTATCCCCAACTCTGCCAACACCATCCCAGACCCTGCCACGCCCCAGTACACCCAGGTGTTGACATAGTGCCAATACATCCTGCAATGTCTGCACTAACATAGCTCTCTAGCTCGCGTGCGCTCTCTCTCTCTCTCTCTCTCTCTCTCTCTCTCTCTCTCTCTCTATCTGTCTCTCTCTCTCTCTCTCTCTCACACACACACACACACACACACACACACTATGCCCCTATCATCACAAACTTCCCATATGCCCATTACAGACACCCACCCACGTCTCCACAGTCCAGAGTCACTGTTATCCACCCACTATAACACAAATGCACACTCCAGCGGCCGAAACTCCCCATTCCCCAGGCAGACACCTCCAGATCCCCAACACCCTAATATACAGGACACCAGCTAGATTGCTAGAGCTTCAGCATCCTGCCCCGCCCCCATAGCAAATAGCCCTGAACCCCCCACACACACACATACACACACCTCTCTGAGTCCCTCCTACCACCACCCCAACACATGGCACACAGGCTCTAAAGACTACAGCATTTGGTGGCATCTCTGCCAGGTGGTGGCTCTCTAGCTTGGGACACCCCTCCAGATGCCTCCTTAGACCTTGACATTCCCCAGGGACTGATTTGACTTCTTCTCTAAGAGATAAAGAAGGCAATTGAGGCTCAAGGTATGGTATTTAGATGTGGAGACAAGGGGCTGTGGGGCTGGAATGACAGGAGAGGCGGGCACTGAAATGGAGGAGGCCTAGCTGGGACCAAAAGGGTCCTTCGCATAGTGGGTTGCTTCCTTAAGGGCTGAAGTCTGCATGCACTGTTTGTATCCCAGATTCACATATGCTGTGAGGAGTGCTATGTGTGCACGTGTGCTTGTGCGTGTCTGGGAGGAGTGTGTGCTCGATAAGGAAAAAGCAGGAGCAGCACCCTCCTGGGCTCCCCCAGGCAACAATTGGTTTCATTCATTCATGCCTTCTTTGTTAATGAGTATTTCTTCTGCGAGTGCCCTCAGGCCCTCACTGGGGGGCTGGGGCCAGCTTGGGACCAGGCACACACCAGTTCCTGGCTTGGAGGAACTCCCAGTCCGGCGAGGAGCCGGACCTGGAAAAGCATAAAGCCATTCCCAGTGGAAAGTGCGTTTTGTGGAAAAGACACTGCATTTGGTAGAATCCCTGTCTCTGGGAGTTGCGCTCCTGGCCATGTGACCTGGCCGTGACAACTGAAATCCTACCACTGGGCCAGGCGGGAATCGGGAATAGTTGCTTTTTGCTAAGGGCAGTGCCTCTCTTGGGCATCTCAGGGGGACCTAAGAGAACCCGCATCAAGCGCTGGACCTGTGGGGGTCATTGGTCCGGCCAGGAGGCTCTGGGGCGCCCAGCTGGTGCGGCAGTGGGCTCATCTCCTACCCTGCGGCCCGCGCGAGGGCCGCCTGACTCTACCGCTGAAGGGGGCCAGCGGAAGCCCCAAGTGCGGCGGCCTCCCCAACCCTGGCAGCTGCGAGAAGCGGGCGAGGGGCGGGGCCCGCGCACAAGCAGACGCTGCCAGGGACATGAGTGGGGGCTAATTGCGGGGAGGGGGCTTGGCTGTACCGAACCCTGCAGTGCGGGGGTGGCAACAGGTTCCCATTTGTCCTGTTTGCTGGCACTGCGGGCACGGCAGGCGTCGCGCACTGTGCGCTGACTTTGGAGACTCCCTATCTCACACTAGGGTTGGGACCTTGCCAGCAGGGGCCTAGAATGAGGTGTAGGGGAAGTACTCTCCAGGTGTGGCCAGGAGTAGGGTCGTTTGTTGACGCCGAGGATTCCCTCTCCTTCACCATTGCAGGGTACCTCCCTCCCATGTGCATCCCCAGGACAGTTCCTAATACTTCTTCCAGAAAGGCTACCCCAGAGAACACACCTAGACTTCTAAGAGTACCAATATTTCCTTCAGGTTGAAGATCTTTCCTTCAAGCATTCTGAGCCTCCAGGACTGGGAGGGTGGGATACTGTCTCTCCAGCTCTCTGCATCCAGGGCCCCATACCACCACTACCCCATTCACAATATAATCAAGACCCCCAGTCAGCCCCACTTACAAGTGTGATATGTTGCAGGACTTCTGTGTTGTCTTCAACCTCTGGCCTACCTCCAAGGTCTTACCTGTAGATACAGTGGAGTTATGGAGGAAGGACCTAGTTTGAATACCCATGGCCAGGTGGCACCAGATGCCCACTTGTGACACTGTGAAACTAGTATGGAAAGGAGAAGGTAGAATATTGAAAAAGAAACGAGTCATGCCACAGTGCTGCCTCTTTGAGGCCACTGTGAGATAGAGAAGGAAGCCTGCAGACTTGCCCATGAGACCAACAGGGTATAGGGACTGGGACATGAGCAGCCATCCGAGGAGATCTGTCTGGGACTGTGTCCACAGAACCCCAAAACCCTTTGAACACCAACATTGGAACTCATCTTAGAAGCAGGGACATGGCGAGGTGGGAGCTCAGTAGCCTGAGCTCCTTGGCAGTCCACTACAGTGGTGAAGGGAGGGGGGCACGGGACGGGGATGACACGGGAAGGAACAGGAAGGGACTGGAGGGCAAGAACCCTCTGAGGTAGCCTTAGTCTGTATGGCCGACTTCTTCCGCAGCATCACTTCACACAGCATCTCATCTTAACTCTGACTCACTAGAGGAGTCTTTTCAGAAGGCATACGTGGTCTGCAGTGCTGTTAAATGTTTCTCTTTATGAGACTTTACATTTTTCACCCCTGAGCAAAATGCTTTGCAGTACCCATTATGTGTGCACCAGTCTGCTTTCTTGTCTTTGCTTCCTTAAGCTGGAGCCCCAGAAGTAACTTATAAGTGTGAGCTTTTCTTGTCTGATTATTTTTTGTTTGGGGTTTTCATTGTTGTTGGTTTGTTTTTTGAAAGGCTGTTTGAGACAGGGTTTCTCTGTGTAGTCCTGGCCGTCCTGGAACTAGTTCTGGACCAGGCTGGCTTCTAATTCACAGAGATCTGAGCATCTCTGTCTCTTGAGTGGTGGAATTTGAGGTGTGTACCACCACCCTTGTCCGGCTTTCTTGTCTGGTTCTTTTTTTTCCCCTAGTTTTTCCAGACAGGATTTCTTCGTGTAACAGTGCTGGCTGTTCTGGAACTTGCTTTGTAGCCCAAGCTGGCCTCAAACTCACAGAGATCTGCCTTCCCCTGCCTCCCAAGTGCAGGGATTAAAGGTGTACAATACCACCGCCCTGCTCTTGTCTAGTCTTTGTTGTATATTGTTACACTTGTTTCCAAAAGGGTGCTGCCAAAACAAAATCCCCCCTAGGATGAGAAGAGCACACTTGTTTAACAGCAACCTTGCTAACACTGGGTGTTCTCATTTTGAGAACATTCTACTAATGTAGTTAACAGGGAAGCGTTTCGTTATTTTTTTGAATTGCCTTTCCTTCCAAGCCTGAGCTTCAACCTTTCCCCAAATATTCTTACCCCATTGCATTCCTTCCTTCAGGCAGAGTGTGCAGTCCTTGAGTTCCTTACCCATTTATCTACAGGGTCTTAACCCTTTGATTATTTTGTGCAAGCTTTATCTTATCTGTTGTGTGTTTTCCTTTAACACTGTTATTTACTTTTCTTGGGGTTTAAGCAGAGAAAGAACACATGGCCAGATGGGGCTTTTTTAGAAGCCTCCCCCTACCTCTCCTTTCATTGTTAGCACTTATCACCCTGATATCTCATTAGGTGTTTTTGCTTATTGTTAGTGTGTCCTGCTGGACTGGAAGACCCAGGCAAGGAGAGCCCCTGTGTGTCTTTCCTGTTCATCACCTGTCTGGTGGGCTGGTTGGTGGCCACCAGCTTTTGTGGACTGAATGGTGCTCTGGCATGGGGCAGGGCAGAGACCAAGCTGGTTTCAGAAACTAGGACTTCTGTAGCCATGGCCAGTGCAAAAGACAGAGGGAGCATGGAGATGGTGACACTGCAGAGGAACGACTTCCTTCCGTGTGGATTCATCCAGGGCTTTATGGGAAGAAGGCCACGAGGAGGAGGCAGGGATGGCTTTTAGGATTCATCATATAATAAGAGCATAGTGCCCCAGTTTAGAATTGGGTGCTCAGAATCCCTGGGTACCTTTAGCCAGGTCTGTACAAATAAAGCCTGGATGAGAAAGGGGGACCCAGGAGCTGCCTTGTGCCTTAAGTATTTTAATGGCATTTCACAGTAGCCCAAATTGGATGGCTCTGATTAGCCCATTATACAGATGGGGGCCATCTAGTTCCAGATAAGGGCTGATAGTTTAGGATTATTAAGTGAGTTGTTTGAGGTAGTTTCTGGTTCTGGGGCTCTGGGCTTTTGTCCCCACCCCTCTTCCTGCCTCCAGAGACCAGACTGGCGCCGAGCAGGGGCAACTGCAACTGGTCCCCTGCTGGGCCCCCGACCTGCCCTTGGCCTCTGCCCCGACCCTGTCCCGCCTGGGTTGAAGCCCTTGCTCAGCCTGCTGTTCGCAACTCCCACCGGGCTGTTCGCTCGCACTGGTAGGCTGCCCTGGCCCCTGAGCCCGCCCTGCCGGCCCACCGCCCCGCCCCGCCCCGCCCCTCCGAGTTGCTACTAAGTCAGTCCGAAGGCAGAGGCTTCCAAGGTTGAAGCTGGATCCGGCTGCCAGGAAGCGGCCAGCGCACGAGTGGCGCGAGGCTTGGCTTCCACGTGTGAGCCTGCTCCGCCACCCCGCCCTCTCCGAGAGTCCAAGCCTGGAGACTCCCTCTCCAGGGACGATACCTGCGCCCTGCCGTGGCACTAGCTGTGGCCAGGACGTCCACGCGCGGGTCGCCTGCCTCAGGATCTCGCTCCAGGTCTCTCCTTTTGTTCTCTCCTGGGGTGGGGAAGAGTGGGGCCGGGTCAGCTCTTACAAGGACTCGCCTAGGCCCCTCACCTTGGTGACCCTCTTGTTTTCTGGGTTTTTCTGGGCATAGAGGAGATCCAGGCCTTTAACCCAATTTCTCCACACATCCAAAGTGATGGAGATCGGGGCAAGTGAGAAAGTCAGAAAAGGGGTGTGGAGGGAACTTGCTTTAGTTCTAGAACCCCAGAAAAAGTCTTCATTCAGCTTTCTTCTTCTGGAGTATGTCTCACGCAAACTATCTAAGCGGGACCGTGAGCAGCATCCCAGTGGCAGCAGCCTCGGGTATTTTTCCTGGGGCGCCTTTCTTGGTCGTCTCACTGTGGGTGGAGCGCAAGGAGAGAAGCAGGCGGTGGAGGAATGTCCCTGTAGGGACACTGGGCGCCTGCCCTCAGGACAGGGGCTGACTTCCCGTCTCCAGTAGTCTGGTCCGTGCTGCGGGACTAGAGACAAACCTGCCCTCACTCCGCGCCTGACCTCTCTCCACAGCACCCGCTGTCCGACGTGCAGAAGTGCAGAACGCCGCGCGCCCATGGAGAGTCTGGGTCGTTCGTGCCTGTGGCTGCGCCAGGAGCTGTCGCCCCCGCGCCCACAGCTTCTACTGCTGGACTGCCGCAGCCGGGAGCTGTACGAGTCGGCGCGCATCTGCGGGGCGCTGAGCGTGGCCCTGCCCGCCCTGATGCTGCGCCGCCTACGGAGAGGGAGCCTGTCTGTGCGCTCGCTCTTGCCTGGGCCACCGCTGCAGCCTTCCCCACCCTCCCCTGTGCTTCTGTACGACCAGGGTAGTGGCCGAAGCCAGCATGGAGAGGCAGAGGCGCAGGCAGAGGCACAGGCAGAAGAAGCCCCAGAGTGGGAAGCTGACTCGGTGCTGGGCGTCCTGCTCCAGAAGCTGCGGGAAGAAGGCTACCTGGCCTACTACCTACAGGGTAAGTGAGGGGCAGTGGGCCGAGAGAGGGCACGGGCCGCCTCTGGTGGTCTCTCAGGTCAGGAGAAGGCCGTGCCTTCCGAGGGGATTTCATTATTACTTTATCCTTGGGCAAACTCCACCTTATTTTGTGTAAAATGTGGGCAAGACTTCCTCCCTATAACCTGCCAGACAGCGTTTGGGAAAGCAGACCTGAGCATGACCTTGGGCACGTCCTTTATCCATCCGAACCCATTTATAAATCTGGAAAATGGGGAGAATGGACATGAATCAGCCGCAAGTGCTGAGTGAGGATGGGTGGGTAGGGTGGGTATCCACAGCACACACCACACATGGCACTCCAGTATAGGTGAAACTGATGGCTTGCGTGTCCCCTTTAGCAATATCTGCAACCCACCTGGGCTGTGTAGAGTCAGCTCTCTAGCCCCAGGTAGGGATTCTTGGCTGCCCAGGTGGCTATAATAGCAAGACCCCCTCCCATTCTTTTCTGACAGGTGGTTTCAGCAAATTCCAGGCCGAATGTCCTCACCTTTGTGAAACCAGCTTTAGCGGCCCTGCCGGCTCAAGCTTGGCCTCAGTACCTAGCCCCGTGCCTGTGGTGGGGCTAGGTGGCCTGTGCCTGGCCTCTGATATCTCTGATGCAGAGTCTGAGGCTGACCGCGACTCCATGAGCTGTGGCCTAGATTCGGAGAGCACCACGTCCCCTCCAACTGGGCTGCTACCACCTTTCCCAGTCCAGATTCTGCCCAATCTCTACCTAGGCAGTGCCCGAGATTCAGCCAACTTGGAGAGCCTTGCCAAGCTTGGCATCCGCTATATCCTCAATGTCACCCCCAACCTCCCTAACCTCTTTGAGAAGAATGGTGACTTCCACTACAAGCAGATTCCTATCTCCGACCACTGGAGCCAGAATCTGTCCCAGTTCTTTCCAGAGGCCATTGCTTTCATTGGTGAGTCCTCCCTATCCTTGCTGTCTTCTCTCTCCACCTGTCCCCACCCACCAGACTGACTCCTGGCCTCTCCTGCTCTTTACTCTCTTCTATAAGGGAATTCTTGCCCAGCTTAGAAACCATTCCCAGAGCCCACAAGGCACTTGGGTGAGGGAGGGGGGTGTAGAGCTCTGGTCATCTGCCAGTGAAACTTCCCAGATATGGGCAAGGAAGGATGGGGAGACTGAGATGCTGCCCCCCAAAAATTCACTTGGCTCTGGCCCCACTCATGCTGACCCTTGCCGGGGGGGGGCTATGTTTCTGTCCTGCTCTCCCTAGATGAGGCCTTGTCCCAGAACTGCGGGGTGCTCGTCCACTGCCTGGCAGGGGTCAGCCGCTCTGTCACTGTCACCGTGGCCTACCTCATGCAGAAGCTCCACCTCTCACTCAACGATGCCTACGACTTGGTCAAGCGGAAGAAGTCTAACATCTCACCCAACTTCAACTTCATGGGCCAGCTGCTAGACTTTGAGCGCAGCCTGCGCCTGGAGGAGAGGCGCTCTGGGGGGCAAGGCAGTGGGGGGCCGGAGTCCACTGTCTCAGACCCACCTTCTTTCTTTACTACCCCTACCAGTGATGGGGTCTTTGAGCTGGACCCCACATAAGAGTTGTGTGGGGCTGCTGGGCTGGTCCCTACCTATGACCCCATGTATTAGCAGGGATGGGATGCAGCCATAAGCGGGGAGGGGGAGGGGGAGGGGAAGCTCAATACCTCACATGGGGGTGGTGGAGCAAGGCAGGAACAGAGCAGAGATTTGCCCTACCCCGGATTCTATTACATGTGCCTATGGGGGGACCCGTGGCTACGGGCCTGACCTGCACCGCTTTAGAGCGGGACCATGCTCCAGAACCTGCCTCTTCTGCGACTGTTACTTTATTCTTTCCGGGTGGAAGTGGAGCTTCTTATCCAAGAGACCAACCATTCCAGATTTCTGCCTGCTGCCTGGGCCCTGCCCCTTCTTGCAGTTTCCTCTTCAGGAAGATTGTATCACACTTTGCCACAGGGACCTGCTCTCGGTTCCTTCCCTGTCTCCAAATGGCCACCTGTGGGGAAAGGCCTCACAACTTTCACTGGTGTAGTCTCCTTCCTTCCTCTCTGACTAGAACTTCGCCTTCTTGGGGCTCTGGGGTGTGGACTCTGAGATGCAAGGGCTGCTCGCAACATCCACAGGGACAGCCTCTCTGGGTGGCTTTTTGCTGGGCAGTGTCACATGGGAGGGCATGGGCCTGGGAGCCAATAGGCGGGATCCCAGCCACACATCTGGTGCCCTGACTGTTTCTTTCCTCCTCCCCCAGATGTCTTGACAGGATCACTGAGACTCTTTGTGACTGAGGGTGGTCAAACTGCCACCGGAGGAGATGGGGTCTCAGAGTGAGAGCTGAGGGGGAGGGAGGGAAGGATGAAGGCCTCAATTTTGCTGCTGTGTGTCTCACACAGCCGGTGTTGGTTTGGGGGGCAGGGAAGGGGCCAAGCTGCAGACACACACATGGTCATTCATCGAAGTGCACACCCCTTTGCAAACCGTGTATGTATGTGTGTTCACACTTGCACACGAGCCTCCTCACACGTTCAGACTGGAACTGGCAGTACCTGTGGCAGCAGGACCATCTTGTCTCTGAACCTGGAGAGGCTTGTGCTTATTTGTTTTTGTAATCCACTTTATAATCACTTTCTTTAATTGTTCCTCCTGAATAAACAGTTTATTTAATATACTCGACAGAGGGTGCTGCTTCCTGGGCTCCTTGGGGAAGGGAGGGAGAGGAAAGGGAAACCTGCCTATCACCCATTCCTCATTTCCCGTCTTTATGCTGCCTGTTGGTTACCTGGTCACTCACAATCCATTTGATCTCCTATTCTAGCACACCCTTAAGAAACTGGGGTACAACAATAAACCAGATATGAAGAAGCTGCTTCATTTTCAGAGGGGAATGAGATACAGTGTGTGCCAGTGCCGCAATCAAATGCCCCAAATCAGTCAGGAAGTTACAAGTGACCCCCAAGCCCTGAGTCAAAGTGGGCTGGCTGGCTGTGTTGCTGAGGGTGACTAGGCTTCAACAGGGGGGGCTGGGTGGATCATACAGTGTGGAATCAAGGCTACAAAAGCCTAGGCAAGGTCAGGGAGAGTTGTGCGACGCTTGTTCCTGGGCCATCTGGCAAGTTAGGTAGAATCCACATCACTGGGCCATGTAAGTTTTAGGTGGGGCTTTTTCTGCTCGACACTGCCAGTGCCTTCACACTCAGCCAGCAGACCTGGGAAGCTGTGTTTCCAAAGCCTAGAGATAGAACAGAAGGAAAGGAAGAGCAGCAGAGCGTGTATGGAAGAGAAAGTAATGGAGACCGAGTTGTTTCAGTCGGGTTTCCAGTCAGCACAGGCATACCTGAGGCAATAAGCTTGCAGAGAGAAAAGATTGATTTTTGGCTCACATTTCAAAGTTCCAGGCCACGGCTGGTTGGCCCTGTGCTCTAGGCAGCACCTGAGTGCACGGGAGTGTCAAGTGAGACATATGCGTGACCAAGAGGAAAAGGAAGGGACTGGTATCCCCCAAGACCCTTCAAGACTGGACTGGGCGCTGGTGGCGCATGCCTTTAATCCCAGCACTCAGGAGACAGAGACAGGTGGATCTCTGTGAGTTCGAGGCCAGCCTGGTCTACAAGAGCTAGTTCCAGGATCGGTTCCAAAGCTACAGAGAAACCCTGTCTTGGGGAAAAAAAAAGATGTCTCAAACTGAAGACATAGCCCTGCCCCCTAGGCTCTACTTCCCAGTAGCAGTGCCTGAGAGACTAAGCTCTTAAACACAGACTTCTGAGACATTCAAAATCCCAACTGCAGTAATAGACTTAGAAACGGGATGTTCAGGTAGCACCCCCAGTACAAAAGCCCTAAAATGAGGGTGAAATTTAAAACCCTGTGACCAAATGGCTGAGCTGGTGATAAAATAAGAGAAAGGTTCTGAGGGGTGGAGAGGAAACAGTGAGGAAGTCCACTCCAAAACTGCCTGGGGCATAATAGCCTAGGCCTGGGAGCCAGGAGCCTTCACAGGAATGTAGCCTCTCATACCTGCTGGTCTTTAAAACTAGGATACACCATTCTTTCTGGCAGGGTCACAGGAGCCCAGTCTGGCTTTAAATTCACTGAATTCATTTTGAGGCTGGGGATGACTTTGAATTCCTGATCCTCTCGCTTCCACCTCCCAAGTACCAGAATTCCAGGCAGACAAAGTGCTGGCTGACTCATTAAATTTATGGTAGTTTGTGACAGCAGCAAATAAATACAATAGATGCCCTTGAAAAATACCCCTTCAGAAACAAATGAGGATGCATACTTATCTTAAACTTATATTTGTGTCAAAGTGAAATGAAAAGAAAATGTCACCCCCTGAGAATTTCTTGCCACAATAAAAGCAACACATATACAGAAGGACTTATCACACCAGTGCGCATATACAAGAATGCAGGCAAAATACTCATAAAGTAAAATATTAAAATAAATCTTAAAAATAGCAAAGTTTAAGCTGATTATGGTAGCACACACCCGTGATTCTGGCATTGGGAGGATGGGATCAAGAGGATTAGGAGTTCAAGGCCAGCTTATACCTTGTCAAAGAACTATTGGAGACATAGTCTAACCCAGGGAAGAGCACACCAATTGGTTATTCAATACCAAATGGTCGGCCCTAAAGTCATATATACACATAACATTATACAGACTGAGCAGACTATATTTATGTCATATATGCATGTCAAAACAATTAATACAAATAGAAGCCATGAATTTGAAAGAGAGGAAGGAGTGGTTTATGAAAGGGTTTGGAAGAAGGAAAAGGAAGGGGGAATTTATGCAATTATAATCTCAAAAAATAGAAAAAAATAATTTTGAAAAGACAATGGCTGAAAATTTTCCACTATGGAAAGAGTTTATGGTGGAATTGCTAAGTATCCCCAGTCTCTGTCTTCCCCTTTACCCTTTTATAAATAAAATACCCAACAGTCAATAGTGCATAAACATCCCAGGTAGAGACTTCATTTTCTGTCCTCCCTTGTGCCAACTGTGGTCTTGTTCTTATGTATCATCTACTTTTTCTGGTAGTACTTTAACATTGTGTGTGTGTGTGTGTGTGTGTGTGTGTGTGTGTGTGTGTGTTCTTTTCTGTGCAGATGTGCATAGAGTTTAGAACATAACCTTGGTCGTCAATAATCTCTGAAGCATTGTTCACCATGTTTTTTGAGACAGGATTTCTCTCTGACCTGGAGCTCACCAAGTAGGATAGTCTGACTACTCAGTAAGCCCCAGGAATCCTCCTGTCTCTGCCTCCCCAAATCTGGATTTACAGCATGAACTATCACCTCCAGCTTTTTAATGTGGATTCTGGGGTACTGAATTCAAGACTTTCTGGTTGCAAAGCAAAGCACTTTACTGACTGAGTCATTTTCCCAGTCCAGCATTTTAGCGTTTTATTTATTTATTAATTTTGGTTTTTTAAGATAGGGTTTCTCTATATGGCCCTGGCTGTCCTGGAACTAGCTCTGTCAACTCACAGAGATCCGCCTGCCTCTGCCTCCCGAGTACAGGGATCAAAAGTGTGCACCACCACTGCCTGGCACATTTTAGCATTTTAATCAGTTATTTAAAAATTCTCAGTCTGATAAGTCCAACCTTCCTACACTATCTGATTTTGGGTTTGGTACCCATTTTGCCTCATCCTTGGAACTGTCTTGTTGAGAGTTAAGCATTATGTACCAGGGAAAAGGAATCACTATAACAGTCCCCTGTAATGTGGGAATGAAGTAGCAGAGAGAAGCCATGTTCTATAATGCATTGTGTCTTGGGGAACCTGTCTCTGCCCTGTGCTTCTCAGATTCTGACTCCCCAAAAGTGGGGCAAGATGACCACAGGAGACTAGAGCTGGGCATTCCCTTTCCCCACCCACCCCTACCATGAAGGCTCCAATAAAGTCCAGCAGTGCAGACCCTGCCTCAACAGCTTCTCTTGAGGACAGGATGTGTTAAGAATAATGCGGTGTGCATGCATATTTTAAATATATTTTTATTGATATTTATTGAGCTCTACATCTTTCTCTGCTCCCTCCCTGCCTCTTCTCTCTCCCCTTCAGTCCTCCCCCAAGGTCCCTATGCTCCCAATTTACTTAGCAGATCTTGTCTTTTTTACCTTCTACTTCCCATGTAGATTAGATCTGTGTAAGTCTCTCGTAGGGTCCTCATTGTTGTCTAAGTTCTCTGGTATTGTGGTTTGTAGGCTGGCTTTCTTTGCTTTATGTTTAAAAACCACCTATGAGTGAGTACATATGATAATTGTCTTTCTGGGTCTGGGTTACCTCACTCAAAATAATGTTTTCTAGCTCCATCCATTTGCCTGCAAAATTCAAGCTGTCGTTATTTTTTCTGCTGTGTAGTACTCCATTGTGTAAATGTACCACATTTTCCTTATCCATTCT
>NW_004949227.1:349532-350732 GCF_000317375.1 Microtus ochrogaster | reverse complement strand
GTTCTTTGTATATTTTAGAGATCAGACCTCTGTCTGATGTGGGGTTAGTGAAGATCTTTTTCCATTCTGCAGGCTGTTGTTTTGCTTGTTGACCGTGTCCTTTGCTTTACAAAGCTTTTCAGTTTCAGGAGGTCCCATTTATTAATTGTTTCTCTCAGTGTCTGTGCTGCTGGGGTTCTATTTAGGAAGTGGTTCCCTGTGCCAATGTGTTCAAGTGTACTTCCCAGTTTCTCTTCTATAAGGTTCAGTGTGGCTGGCTTTAATGTTGAGGTCGTTGATCCATTTGAACTTGAGTTTTGTGCATGGTGATAGATATGGGTCTATATCCATTCTTATTCATGTTGATATCAGTTATGCCAACACCACTTGTTAAATATGCTTTCTTTTTCCATTTGATATTTTTTGCTTCTTTATCAAAGATCAGGTGTTCGAAGATTTGTGGATTGATATCCAGGTTTTCTATTCGGTTCCATTGATCCTCCTGTCTGTTCTTATGCCAATACCAGACTGTTTTTAGTACTGCAGCTCTATAGTAGAGTTTGAAGTCAGGTTGTGATGCAGTCAGTCTGACTGCATTTTAAATACCTAGGTTCTCTTCCCCTGCAGGAAACATGAGCTTGTTCTTTGTGTGAGCCCTACTAGGTTTATGATGACAAAATTCCTAAGAGCATGCAAATCTGCAAGTTTTAATTGTTTAAACTTTCCACTCTGAGCCTCTGCAATTCAGTAATTTCCATGAAGTATGTCTTTAGTGATCCTGGGTGGCTTGTAGGTTCCTTGGGTTCCTGTATGTGCTTGCCCCATTCCAACCTGGTGAGGATGGTTTATGGATTTGAAGGAGTGCTTCATTTTCAGGTGCTTTGACTTTGTTTAGCATAGCAATGACTTCTCAGCTCCTTCTGCAATGCATTACACACTAGTTTCCTAGGGCAACTTCTAGAATAAATACAGAGAACACTGATTCCAGACTAGAAAAGGGAAGCGTGAAATGATGAAGGGAAAAACTCTCTATTAATGCAGAAGTCAAGAGAGAAATACAGAACACTGGAATAAGTAGAAAATATAAAATAAGTTGAGCATCCAAACTGCCTAGGCTCCCCCAAAGCAGTTTGGATGCTCAACTTACTAAACCTGGATGGAGGTGGGCGGTCCTTGGACTTCCCACAGGTCAGGGAACCCTGATTGCTCTTCAAGCTGATG